>NC_135093.1:20607500-20822500 GCF_051107435.1 Chaetodon auriga | reverse complement strand
ATCTCTGAAAGATCATAATATCTATTTCCTGTCTGAGTCATGATCCATCCACATACGGCACACACACACACACACACACACACACACACACACACACACACACACACACACACACACACACACACACCAATGAGCTCACAAAAGCATCCAAACAACCTCTCTTATAAACACACTGCTTTCCTCTCCATGTCTCTCCGCCTGTATCACTCTCATGTTTTAAAGTCATTAAGCTCTCTTGTTGCTTCCTTGTTTTTCTTTCTGTGTTCGTCTGTCCTCATTTTCATCATCTGTCCATTGCTCTCCTTTCGTCATCATCTTCCCTATAAAGCTTGATCATTATAGTAATTGTGATGTGTTTTTATGATCTTCAGGGCTAAGAATTTGGCTGTTACAGCAAACTTAGAGTTTTTTGTAATCACTAGTACCTAAATTGGCCTATTGTGATTAATCCTATTAATCTAATCCTCCAGGAAATGACAAAAACAATTACAAAAAAGATTTTTACACACATTTGCCAAAGTCTGCCTTGCTCTGTCTTTTCTTTATTTAGTCCCTGTTTCAGAACAACTCCTGCTAGAACCCATTTGAACAACAAGGTCTGAAGTGCCCTTAATTGCCCGGCAGAAATGTTCATTACCCCCATAATATGAAAGAGTTACAACTCTCTTTTTACCACAAATTTATTCTTGATTCTAGGGGTTATGGCATCCCTGCTGTAGATATTCTGTAAGTACATCCTAAGTTTTTTTTTCATCATTCAGGTTCTGATGTCACCACCACACTATACAGATGCATCGTACATGATCAGGCCATATAATGCTGGCCACACTGTAAATATGTTTATATTCTATCAATCACTTTGTAATATAGACCAATAGTTTGCATTATTGTGGTTCTTCCTGATGTGTGTTGGTGAAATCAGCAGATTATTGAGACTTTCTTCAACTTCCTACAAGATATTTTGGCCTCCCCATGGTATTGCCATAGCCATAACCCTGATTAGTTGTTCCACTACAGTGCAGCTACATCAGCTATGTGTAGGCTTTGTAGCTATGCCATAATCCCTTTAACATGATACAGTGGATCTGGCTTTAGAGTCTTACCCGTAGTGCAGCTGAAAACATCAAGTTTGTTCTGGTGGCACTAGAGGAAGTTACCTTGTAAGGCAGCTGGATTCATAGGATCATACCAGACAAGAATCCATCTAGCCAGGCTTCAATTTCTGTGCCTCAGTGTCCTATGAACTACTGGCAGCTACAGACAGGTGTGGTTTAGATGTGATGACAGTGTGACTGTTTGTCCTAAAACAACAATGGCGGCTCATAAAGAGGTTAATGTAGATGCTGCTTCAGTCAGAACCATAAATGTCAACTTCATGGCTTCACTACAAAAGTGACTGATCAACCAAGCTACATTGCCATCCCTGTAGCCATTTTGCTAGCATGGCGAAAAAACGATTGACTGTAATGTAGAATGTGCTTGGCTACTAATTTGCTTCAGTGTGACATCTTTATATAGAAATCAAACCACCCTCGACTGATGGCATGTGAATGCTCTGGGGAAACATGGCTTTGCTGCCTTTTGCGAGATCAGTAATCTCAGGAATGTCCAACAGGAACCAGAGGACCGGGGATCCCCCTCACCTCTCCTCTGCTGTCACCCAGCCCACAAAGACCTGTGCAGGTCCCCATCCATCCATCCACCCCTCCATCCTCTCATACATCATCCATCCATCCATCCACATGTCAGGCCATGGCGGGACCCAGCACGGCCGACAGACGTGAGCCGCCGTCAGGTTGAGTCTTCTCTTACGAGGGCCCCTCTCAGAGCTGTCCAAGGGCCCCGTCGGAGCCTGGAGTGCTGCGCCAACTCAATCTTAGTAGTGGACAAAGTGAAGAGAGCGGGAGCCGTCCCATCAGTCTCCATTATGAGACAGTGTTGTTGCTCTGCTGTCATGTTCCTGTGGTACTCCAAGGGAGATGCTGTCTCATACATCATCAGGGAACAAAGGGCCTGGCCGGGGGAGTGGGGAGAGGAGGTGGGTCCTTCCTGCCCCTGAGACACACACACACACACACACACACACACACACACACACACATACATACACTCCAACCCCCTCCTCAAGTTCTACAATTATTAGCCCTCCTCTGGAGGGGAGCTCTGCTCAACTTGAGGTTTGTTTCAAGATTATCTTCCGAAATGAGATCTCTTTGATGATAAGACCCTCTCTTATAATGGTCCACTGTGCAAAATAAATATGAAAACATATCAGTATGTGTTGCAGGATCATTACAAAGAATTACTAGAACTCATGAAAGGCTGCACAGAGAAAGACATATGTATGTACTGTAAATGAAAACAAATTTTGTGGGGTCACTAGTATGTTGTGTAATGTTACTGTAAGTCATTAGGGTCGAGTTCATAGAATTTGCAAAGCACACACACCTGGGACACAATGTGTATGTGTTTGTAGTTTGGTGAGTATTTCTCTGTATTTTCAGTATTAACTACTGAACAAGCAGCCACATATTGGATGTTCAGTAAAACACAGAACACCCACAGGACACAGAGGACACAGAGGACACAGAGGACACAGGCAATGTGTGCTCCAGCGCACAGAACTGCAATGAAGACAAATCCACCACAGACCCAGTTCTCAAAAGACAACTGGCTGGGTAACACACTGGCTTCTCTTTAACATGTGCATCAGTGATGCTGTGATTTAAACAGACTGGAGGATACAGACAGGCCAGGAACTGTGCATGCACCCATGAGCCACAGGCACAGCTGTTTGACCTGTAAACCCACATGAAGCAGGGGGAGTTCAGAGACCATCCATTGTCTTTTGGAGTTAGTTCTTTAAGCTTTTGGAGGCATTTGAGGCAACTGGTTATTACAAACATTGGAGGACCTCTGCAGTGATTACAAGCTAATTTACACTTTAGTCTGGGAGAGAAATTGTACGTATTGTAGTTCATGTACAAATATCTCTTATAAGCAAACCAACCAATTCTATTGCTCAAAAATGTGTGAGAGCTCAAGGGCTAAGGGGGGCCACTTTTTGTATCTGCTGTGTATGAAACACTGCAAATGTGACATTTTCAAGTGTCCAGTATTTGTAACTGGTGCTTTGTGTGTAATTTAGCAGGAAGGACAGATGTATAGAAGGGCCTCTGGCTGTTGAATGTGACGAGCAGAACATTAGCATAGCAATGGGCAACTCTGTTGTCACTACAGTTGCTCTAATCAGCCCTCCCCCATTCACCACGGACAGTAAAATAGTCAGAGTATGTCCACAATAAGCTGACTAAATTTGGCTCTCCATCCAAACTATGGCAGCTTTTACAAAGCAATCTCCAGAGATAAAGTCTGCAGATGCTGGCAGAATGTTATAGTGTGCACAAGGAAAACACACAAACACTGGGACAATATAACAAAGTTTTTCACCTGTAAGTGTAAGCCGGTTGAACTTATATCCTTATTTTTATGTTTGAAGCTTTCCCAAATCCTAATTTCAAATAACCTTTGTTTTGTTTACATTCAAGGTGGGTTTTGTAGCCTATTCAAACTGTAGTGTTAATGCCTGTACTGTCAGTTTAAAGGTCACAGTTTATTTTTTGATATCACTGCTGCACCACCTTTAGTCATATGTAGTTGAGGAAACGTTAACATGGGATATCATACCTGGCAACCAACTCTTTGAAGGACATCAAGGTCCCATTGTTTGATACCATGAAATTCCCTGTTTTCTGGAGACATTTTTCAGTCCACAGTCCAGAGAGAGATGATTTCACCCAAATATTTTCAAACCTGAAACCACATTGTAATCACATATGTAACCAAGGATTTTTTTTGTATTATTTTTTAACAGGTTGACTTTTGCTGAGTATACATATTGAGGGCGACACAGTGTGACAGTAATTTTCAATTTTCATTCAAGAAGGAATGGATTTATCTTCAAATAAACCATCATTGTTCTCAGCTGAGCTGTGTAATAATACCAAAGGGGTTATTGACCAGCTTTATCAGGTACAGGAGTGACGTAGCCTATTATTATTATTATTATTATTATTTATTATTATTAGTTAATAGAGAACAGAGTGTCCTGAAACAAATATGGGAGTTTGGGCAGTATTTTTGAGTTTTAAATAGTTAATAATTAATTCTTCCAATACATGCAGGGGAATACCATCCATCTATGGAGGCGATGACACAGTCAACCACAGGAGCTATAATTAACCTCAACAATGTTCCTAATACACAACACTATCTTTATACACAGGTATGTAAAACAGTCTACTACCTTGAATGGGGAAACATTTCTAATGTTAATTCTATCCAAATTAATTTATCATATCAAGCAAGGCTAGCATAGAATTTTCTTTTCTTTTTTTTTTTTTCAGAAAAAGAATGATGTCATCTGCAATAAACTAATACAGTCTTCCTGTTGGCCCATAAACACAACTGCTATATTCTGTGGGATTGTACAGCAATGACAAATGGTTCAATGTTACGAGAAATGGGGCGAATAGAGTTTGAATGGATGGTTCATGATATAAAAATTTCACCCATCTACAAAAACTATCCCCACAACCAAAGCATTAATTATTATTATTTTGATATTCATAAATAGGGCCACTCAACTCTTTCAAAGGCTTTTTCAGCATCCAGTGACAGTTAAGCAGTATCTGGTTCTCGCTCCCTCCTAATTATGAAGAACAAATACAATATTCAATATTGTGGAATCCCTTCTAGCTTTAAAAACCAAAATTTCATGAGAGTGAAGAGCAAATGCTGAGGCTCTGGATGGATGTGATGTAGAGCAGGACTTCTGATGAGCATGGTGGAGGGACCCATGAGTCCTGAATGTGATAAGGACTGCAGGCAACCGGGATGGAAGAGGGTTAGATCCATCTACAAAGACACGTTTAACTAAAAGCGTGAAATGTCCACGGTCAGCTGAGTGAGTTGAAGCAGGAAAAGAGGGGGAGTGAGAGAGGGAGAGGGAGAGAGAACGTGAATGATAGTGAGCATGGAGTTAATTAGTCACTGACATCTGAATTTTGAATCAAGATTGGACGCTAAGAACTCCAACAGCTCAACACACTCTTTAACATTTTGTTTCTCATGTTCTTTGTTGTTGAATGCCGTCCAGCTTGGAAGAAAAATGTAACTTCAAGTTTCAGACATGAGGCCTACATGTGACATAGCGAGCACATTTACAGAGTGAAGGGCATGGTGTGGCCCCAAAGTATTCCAAAAAGTGGCTCACAACAACACAAAACTGCAAGCAAACTCTACACCGCCACAAGACACACTGGAGTCAGTTTACGCAGAGGTTATAGTTTCTATCAAAGTAACAGCAGTGACAAATGGGCTGGTTCCACCCCATTGTTTCACACTTTACTCATTCTCTGCTGAGCGCTGATTGATAGAGATGCAGTTGATTTTATCATCACCTTTCGATGTGGGGCTGTTTTTTCACAAACCAGTGTTTCCTTCGGTGTGTGTATCAGAGGAACCAACAAAAACAATTCAGTGTCATTATACAGGTCAAAGAGTAATAAAGAAATAAGTAGGCAGCTATCAATTGAATCACCAGTACCTGCTCTTTTTCAGCATCTTTTTTCTTTCTGTTTTGGTCTTTCGTCTACACACAAACACAGTTTTAGGTCACTGATAACAGAGCTTTTGGAAAACTCCTTCCAGGGTGAAGATATTCTGAAACTCTGTTAGCAGTGTTGATGTGCAGACAGGGAAAATGTGAGAAAAGTAACAACAGAACATGTGCCCTTATCTCCTTTGCTTACAGGAGAATTGGAGCTATAGCTGCAGGTAGCCTAACGCTAGTAGCTTTTTTTAGGCTTCTGATTGACCAACATGGCTCTAGAATTAGGGTTCCATTGCTGTTGCATTTCGATGTCTTGAAAATCTATTTAAATTATTCAAGTTTATTGATTCACTTAGATATATTTTTTAAGATTTATCTATATGATATATGAGATTGTTTTCCTTATTGTCTGTATGTTTACAAGTGTCTGTCTCTGCATGCATGTCTGTGTATGTGTGTGTGTGCATGTGCATGTGTGGGTGCGTATATGCGTGTGTGTGCATGCATGTGTGTGTATAGCATTGCTTGTCATCATTCCTAATCCAGAGATCTCAGATGGGTGGTCAGGGTCTGCAACCCAACCATAAAAGACACAGGGAACATAGCATGGTGTGTGTGTGTGTGTGTGTGTGTGTGTGTGTGTGTGTGTGTGTGTGTGTGTGTGGCCATGTATTCCTGATGTTGTGGGGTCATAAATCTGTTTACACACTCACATTGCGGGGACTTGCCTTCCTTATGGGGACAAAAGACAAGTACCCATGTAAATCATCAGATTTTAGGGTGAAGACTGGTGTTAAGGTTAGGGTGAGGGTTAGGAAAGTAGTGGTTATGGTTACAGTAAGTCTCCAGGAAATGAATGTAGTGTATGTAATGTCCCCATATATTATGACAACACGACCGAGTGAGTGTGTGTGTGTGTGTGTGTGTGTGTGTGTGTGTGTGTGTGTGTGTGCGCGCACGCGAGAGAGAGATATAGAGAGAGAAGGAGAGAGGAAAGAGATAGTAAAAGTCACACACACACACACACACACACACACACACACACACACACACACGCACACACAGCGTGGCTGGATCAGCTCATCTGGATGTGATGAGACCAGTTCAAACAGAGTCCATCAACACCATCAATTTCTGTCAAAGCTGCCCTCCGAGCAAAAGTCCATCACACGACACACATTCTGTCATTCGAAAGACCCAAGTCTCTCCTGCTGTATTTACAGTGAACTCGTGTAAAACAAGCCCCCTCATATTTTGGTTTTGACTAATTATTCTTATCCCTGTTTAAGTCTGTCCATGTTGTATTTTAGATGTTCTGATTTCTGAATAGATCTTGTTCACATCAGAGCACTCTTGGGTCAGGAAAAGCACAGGGGGAACTACTCACAATAACATAACCACTTACTTCTGTGTTTGGTACATCACAATGTCTGCTATGAACAACTTCAATTCAGCTTCATTTTCAGGCCTAATTTTTCTCCTTGTCTTGTGTACCCACCCTGAATCTACCCAGAAATGGTTCTCCACCCCCCAGTCTTTGTAGTCTGACTACAAACACTTAACACAACAGGATTACCCCTTCTTATTTATATATTTATTCATTTAAATTATTTTAGCTGTGTTTTTCGTTACTTTTCTCTCTCAGTGTAATCCCGCTGGCCTCCTGGGTGCAAAGGCTGATAGCAGGTGTTTGTCTTCTTGTGATGGTGGTGGTGGTGGGGGTTTATTTGACCAGGCTGGGAGGTGGAGGCTAGAGCTTAGTCCTCACAGTAATCTATGATTTAACAAGCAGGAAATAAAAAACAGCCAAACAAAAATGAGAATTAAATATAACATGTCATTATTCAATCACAAATATATAATGTTAATGAAAATGAGCATCATTAGTAAACTTCTATTCATTAGTAAAAATCTATGTATTGAGTTGCTGGTATTTTTCCTTCACATTGGTTTGATTTGTAAATATACAGTAAATTATGTGCTATGACAAACTGACATGTGTGCATTCAGAACCCACCAAGAACACCTTTCTATTGGATGTGCACAGAATAAACATTTGCATTTTGCATCTCATGGTTCTGATGAGATTGATGTGTAGGCTCACAGTCCACTGATGAACCTTCAAAATCCCCAGAAAACCTCTGTGTGAAGAAAGCAGCTTTTTGATGGAAAGAACAAACATTAGCATTGCATCGTCTCCTCCTGCTTCCACTAAAGTTATGCAGACATTTTTTTCCGACAATCTAATGAATTTTCAACTTTGGCCCGGGCTGTTAGCATTCTTTGAAGGACAACAGAGTTGGCTTCATTCTCAATGATGGCCTGATTCAGTGAGGCCACAGGGGGCAACAAATAAAAGACTCCTCATGTTCTCAACCGTGGAACACATTGCTAAATAATGACAACTCTGATGACAGAGAACAGGCGGTGTATTGACTGAACACAAAGGCTACGTTGACTTGTTCACTAAGTGATCCATAAGCAGCTGTTATCATTGTCTCATTGTCTCAATATGCTGATTCCAGAGGACAGAGGAATGTGTGTGTGGATATGTGTGTGTTTGTGTGCATGCATGCATATGTGTGTGTGCAACACTTATATACTTGTGCATACTTGAAAGAGGGACCTGTGCTTCCACCTGTGTGCATGTCTGTGTTTACATAGAAACATTACATATGTGTCTTCTGAATGTGCAATCAAATGTGTCTGTGTGTTTGTGTATGTGTTTGTATATTGCTATGCAAATTGTGGACAGCCAGAGAATCACTTGCTCCATTCAGAGTTCCTTGGCTGCGGCTCTGAGGACGGCATGATGAAGCTTGCTTGACTTCTCTGCAATGTCAGTCATGCACATTTTAAACAGCCAGGGAATAATGTTGGCTTTATGTCCGAGGAGCAGCAGCAAATGCAAATAAGATCTCAGACAAACAGGGGTCTTTACAACTTTGTCCTCAGTGAACGCATAATTCAAACAATATTGTTTTATACAACTTAAACTCAGGATGGTGAGATGCCCTTTCAGTAGAGTTCCATCAAAGTTAGGACAAGTGCACAGCTCTGGAGACACTGGGGTTCAGTCTAACAAAATATCTCTTACATGCACCTATCAGTCGTCAAAAACAAGGGTTTGATTTAGCCAAAAGTCTGTTTTAGGGTTTATTGATTGTCTTTGTCCATTGGACTGGTGAGCCTTCGGTCATTAATCTACTGGCCTTGAGACAATTGTGTTTCTGAAACAGTTTTCTTTTTTAAATCATGAAACGTTGCTTCAACCAAAACTTGGCTTGCTGCCAAGTAGTTCCCTTTTATGCTTGCCATTTGAAGGCCTTGCTGTCAGACTGCCAGCCTAAATCCATTTTTTGTCCAGATTGATTTTAGAAAGTCTGTACAAAAAACACATGAAATATCATTTTTGCAAATCGGATCCACGCCACATTTGGAGGTGGTTTGACATGGGGCTCAGGAGGTAGGGTAGCTGTCCACTTGTCAGAAGGTTGGTGGTTCAATCCCGGACCTTGGCGGTGGAAGTATTTGTGCATTTGTACAATTGCTCATCGTGAGTGCATGAATGGATAACGATAATGTGCAGGTGGCTTACCTCTCTTACCATGCGAAAGGGTGAATGCTGACTTGTGTTGTAAAAGCGCAGGCAAGTGCTATATAAATACAGTCCATTTACCTGCCAACCTCCAATCAGGTTTCTGAACATCTGTCACTCAGGACACTGTGGGTAAATTGGATTTGAAAGTGTCTTTTGTGTCACTCACAACATGACACATAAGCATGACATCAGTTCCAGAGTGGCTGAAGTGCATTAGAGAGGCTGAGCATAATCCACGCAAGTACTAGCAGAGCAGTATGAAAGAAAACACAGAGAACAACAGTGTGCTGCTAGTGGACGACTGGTTGGAGGATGAGATGATGGAGCTCCATTTCTCATGCTTCTGCAATGGAAAGCCATGTTGCCACATCAACCCATGCAGATAGGTTAGTGATATCTGGACCCTCACATCAAATCGAATCACTTGCAAAAAACAGTGCTGTGCTTAAATTGAGAAACAAATCTGACTTGTGTCACATATCCAGATAAAACGCAGATGAAGTGTCATAGGCTTTTGTTTACTCTGAGCTACTTGTGTGTCCGTTAGCCAGATTACAAATCAGGAAGAGTGGGATACCAGATATAAACAATAAGTTGACCTTCCCTTAGTGCTAAACAGCTGTACACTCAGCATTATCTATGGCCACTGTCAAAGCAGAGATTCGCTGTCATAGTGCCTTTTCTAATTTCCCACAGTTTTTATTAGCTTCCCGTGTAACTCAACAGACTCCTAAATTACACTGTTTTGGTACAGGTGTATTTTGTGTTTTTTTGATTCTGAAAAGTATTAGGGAGGATCACTCAAAATTTGTGGTGTTGTCCATTACTGCTAAAAACTGACCCTTTTCTTTGACCCTGCGGGATTTCAAATGGAATTAAATTAGTTCACCACATGCCTTATCTGATGAAGACAGGTCACTAAGCAACACAGTCTCATCTTCTAGAGCAATGATAGTGTGCATGTGTCAACCTCACAGATGTGTGTGTGTGTGTGTGTGTGTGTGTGTGTGTGTGTGTGTGTGTGCGTGTGTGTGTGTGTGTGTGTGTGTGTGTGGACCTATAATGAACCTGGCCTCATTATTTCTCAAGAGGATATTGCTTACTTTGTGTCTCCCTCACTCGTCATGCAGAATGCATCATACATAATGCAACACTCACACAAATGTACTGAGTTACGCACACACACAAAAATACACACGTAAAGAGGTACTCAAACCTAAACCCACCCACAAGTGGGACAACTGTTCAGTTGTGCTGCATGTGAACACACACACACAGAAAGAAGCACACATGTGATCAGTAAGGTGCATTGCCTTAGAAAGCGTTTGTGATGCTAGTGACTCAGCCCTGTGTTTTAGAGTGTTTGTGATGGGGGTGACTCAGCCCTGTGTTGGGTTAACCATGTTCACTTCCCTCTGCTCCAGAGGGCAGTGACAGGCAGAAAACACTCTTCTAGTCTGGTAGGTCAATGTCTTACTGTCTTCATGGGGATGTTTGATTTGAAAGATTCATAAACATTCAGATCAAGTCCATACCACACAAAAACCAGACTTTGGCCCAGACTACCTCTCTCATGACTGACCCTGTTATCAGAAGCTACCTTCTCTCTACTGAAAATCAGTGAGGCTTAGAACAACATTTTCTAGGTCCTGGCAATGTCCTGTGTCCTAAAACAGGTGGTATGGCTTGTAATGTGAATTTCACAAGTCCTCATACTGCAATGATGAAATAAGTCATTTCTTACTTTCCACAATGGGTATTTTCTGAATTGGCCACCCGATCAGAGGGCTGACAAAAAATCTATTCAGTCACCAGTGACTACTGAAGTGACAAATCCAAAAATCATTTCTTTGGGCGTTTTCTGATGTGTCACCTCTATGGTTAAAGGACTCTATGGCTTGGCGCCGCAACTGTACTAAAAATAGGTCGAATGGAGCATCAAGTACAAGCAGTCAAACAATTAAACCCTCAGAGAAGTCAAAGAAAATGAAGCCTACAACCTAAACTGTGCAGCTTACCTTACTCAACCTCCAGGCTGACCTTTGACCTACTGTACTGTATGTGCATTTACATTTATTCATTTGACGCTTTTGTCCAAAGCAACATATAAATGAGGTAGAAGCCACAATAAATCAGTGAACAGCATGAAGCAAGAATAAGTGTCCCAACTTTAAGTTCATGTTTCACCTGACAAAAGAGGCACAGTGCTGCAGGTTCATAAAGGAACACGTATGTGCCAAACAAATGGCAGTTTCTGTCAGAGAGAGAGCTAGAGAAAGATAATATAGATGAATGCGTACTCTCAGAAGGTAGTTCTTATGTGCTGTACTCAATCATGGTTTTCCTCTGCAGTGAGGGGTTATGAGGCCACACTGACACTGATTTTAGCCCTTTTTGAAAAAATGCTGGCTTTTATTCATTTCGATGGAGCTAGTCCATTGGTGCAGCAAAACAATGCAGGATCATCCAGCAAAAAAAGTTGAACTAGGTTCAGCTTTGGCTGCAATACAACACTGTGTCATCCAGCAAGGTGCTGCGTTGACCAATAAAATACATGCAAGCATATGTTCCAGGTAGATTACCTTGTAACAAAGTGTATTATGGCATTTCTACTGTTTACCTTGTGATCAATGATAAAACATTATTAATTTCCCACAGAGCAATAAAATCCTGTCTGTGAGTATTAGAAACTGCTGTGCACTGTTTGGGCCCTGATACATCTTTAAACGTGTTCATCTGTCTCACTGGTACCTTAAACAACACACCCCTACCAAGAGATGATTTCACTCTTAATGAGGTATGAAAAATACTTATTCTATTACTTCACTGCCAGGGGGCTTTGTCACTTGAAAGTAAACATGCAATTTTGGGGCACTGGCTGAAATAACTAACTACATTCAGTTAAACTGATGGTTGGAACTATGCAAATAAAACCCAACTTGTAAAAAGACATAGTATTCCTTTAATATGGCACATCAGAAAACGTTCAGATGAATGTTTTTGTAGCAGTCATGTGGGTTGTTTAGAGGGCTGACAGCTCATCTATTGTCCTGTTTATTTGGGTGCAGGAACCGAATCAATGGCTAGACTTATGAAAAAAAATGCAAGTTGAAATAAACTGTAGTTTTTAAAACTAACAAGAAAACTTGACTTGACTTAAACAGGTCTCTGTGCTTCCTCTAGAAATGAAACCTGAATATAACAATGCTGCAGTACAATGCACAGTTTATCAGTGGGCCAGCTGAATCTGAAGCTTATTGTAAACCGATGACATTAGCTTTGCTTGAACTCTCACCACTGCTGTTCAGAACATATCAGTTCATATTATTTGCATTCTGTAACTGTCATTGTTTTGACTCCATTCCGCAAAATTATGAAGTATATATTTTAGAAGGTTTTTTTTTTTTTTTTTTTTTTAAAGATGGTGTTATTTGTTGATCTGTAGGTTCCTCCTTTAGTTGATTTAATAATTCTTTATATTGTTCAGGTTTGAAACAGCTGTGTACTATGGTCCTCTACAGGTGCACTCCTCTCTTACCAGTGAAAGCCACTACTGAATGACAAATGTACAGAGATGTGTTGATGGTCGTAAATCCTGACTCTGAAGACTATGACCGTTCAAATCGATGAAAATCGCTGATTTTTAATTTAAGAAATCTTAAAGTGAGAGGACTGCGAAAGGGCGGATGATGGAACCAGCGGTTAAGGATGTGATGTTGGACACACAGGGCTGCAGAGTTCAATGGCCTATCTGGCCTTCCCCTCTTCAATTTTGGTTCCTTCCCAGGACCTCTGGGAAATGCAGTCTCCATCCAATGCAGAATATCTTCTTTTTATTGTTTTAGGAATATAAGTAGATGCCCTAATGTTATACAATCAGACACATATTTCTGTTACATACGTTCGGATTATGCAGTGCTTCACTGTTTATGTTTACGGGGATACGAATATTTTTATATTTGCTGATAAAACTTCATATCCCAGGCTGCTTTTCGTTTCGTACGCAGGCTCCGTAGTGGGGACGAGGAGGTGAGTTGGTGGAAAATGACTGGAGGGAGGCTCTTATCTGGGGGTGAAATCACGCATTACCGCGATGGATTGTGTTTTATTTTTATTATAGGCCCATTTTTATCTTTTTTGAAGGCGGACCAAGCAGCTCTGGGTGAAATTTGGTGACACCGGAGGATTTGTAAGGCGTTTTCAAACAGTTTTATTTACGTCGGAACAGTGCCAGAGACACACCGATAACCGTTAGTTTTTTTCCGCAGCCAGAATGCCGCGGGACAACAAAACTCCTCTTATCCAGAAAATAGCAAAGCAAGCCTACATCACCTACAAAGGCTTGAAATCTTCGACCAATGGGGATAATAATCTCGTGGCGGACAAACAGAGTGAATTAATCTCCTTAGTGACTGCGGTCAGGGCTGCCGACCTGAAAATTACTTCCCGGAAAACCAAACCGAGCTCGGGAGCAGCGGGGCTCCAAAGCCCCCCGGTCACCTACATGCACATCTGTGAGACGGAGGTGTTCAGTATGGGGGTGTTCCTGTTGAGGACCGGCGCCTCCATCCCGCTGCACGACCACCCGGGCATGAACGGGATGCTGAAGGTCTTTTCCAGCTCATGTTTACTATGATGTGGCCTTTTGTTGCCCCATGGCGGCCCGCTCTCTGTTCTGCCTCTTGACATGTTACTTTGTTTTGTTAGCGATAGCCAGCTAGCAAGGAGCATGAACGCCTCAGCGCACTCTGAGACACGACTTTAACTGTTTGGTGACTGAGTGGCATTCAGTTCATGAAGTTTAGACACCAAGTATATCAGACAAACGAATTCTAGTCTTGTAATGTTATTTGATTTGTGTACCTGCGCCAAACCCGAGGGAAGGCATCACAGCATTTCAGCAAAATCCCACATTTTCTAACAGTTTATTGTGCAGTTATTGTTCCATCAAGGAGAGAATGGGATGTGTTGGTGCCACCATGTTACTGTAACTCACCATCAAATTACAGATATATATTCACTCTTTGCACATGCTGGGCTCCTGCATGCTCACAGAGGACACCATACACACTAGTCAACTGTCTTGGGGCTCCAGACCCTGAAGGGGTCATAATCCCCAGGGTCACTGCATCCCAATTGGTTATGGTAATTTGATTAATTGAAGACTTGTTTGGCAGTGTGTATCAAGTAGAAAATGAACTGAAGTGAGCCTGGTACCTGGTGTCAAACGTGTCCTCATGAGCTTGATTATTTCAGTCATTGTTCACATTCCCGAATAAGTTGTGTTTCATCAAATGATCACAAACTAATGCAAATGACGCATTATTCCATTACAGGAACATGTCATTAACAGTGTCATTCTATAAACTCATAACTTCCAGTTTGGATCCAGAGGGACATGTCCCTCCCACGCACATCTTGAAAAGTTCAAAAGTGAGGCAGTCCACACATAGAACATTACAGGCTCCCAAAAATATGCTACTACTAAACTGAAAACGAAAGCATATGACTTTAGAAAATCAGAATAAATGTCACTTAGTGATTAATTATCCAGAGTTCTGTTTACTTTTGGTAAGAAATCCTGCTAATTCCCAGCAAAAGAGTGATATGTTTCCAGGAAGAAATAAGGCAAATGCTCAGTCTTCTTACACTTACTGAAAACTATAACATCTACTGTCCTCAATAGGAGAGTCAAAGGTGGTGGAGGAGAGGAGCACCTTTTTATCCAATGGGGACAGCAAGACCTGACTTTACATCAAAGTGTTTTATGATAACCACATGTAGAAGTCAGTGGCTTGTAAACCATGCCATGGTAACCTACTGTATGTGTCATTGTTATCCCTCTAACTGTATCCTGTCTCGTGTTCAGGTTCTCTATGGGAAGGTGAGCGTCCGCTGTTTTGACAAGCTGGAAGATGACCTGACTGACAGCTCTGTCCTGCCTCATTTTGAGCCTCCATTGGCTCCGTTCCAGATGGGCTCCCTGCGGCGGTCCGTGCTCCGTTCAGTGGCCGAGTACTCCGAGAACAGCGGGCCCTGCCTCCTCACTCCTGTACGGGATAACCTCCACCAGATTGATGCAGTGGAGGGACCGGCTGCGTTCCTGGATATCCTGGCGCCTCCATACAATCCAGATGACGGGCGGGACTGTCACTATTACAAAGTGCTGCAAACTGCGGCCGAGGGGGGAACAGATGGAAAGAGCAATGAGGAGGAGCAGGGAGAGGACAAGGATAACGAAGAGGAGGCATGGCTGCTAGAGATCCCTCAGCCAGAGGACTTCTGGTGTGGTGGGGAACAGTACCCGGGCCCTGCGGTCTCTGTCTGAGTGCAACCTCTTATCAGTGGAGCTACACTGCAGCATATGACAGATAATACAGTGATATCCATCCATCCACAAGGGAAAACTTTGGTCAAACATGAGGGTCATTATTACCTGGGAGTCAAAGGGATTGAGTGCCTTGCTCAAAGATGCTACAGCAGAGCAGAATCTTGTAGAAAGAGGAGCATGAACTCTGACAACCTGCACAGCATCAGGACCACTGAATTTTCTTCCACAAACCAATAACCTTGTCCGTGCTGAAAAAACAGTGGACTTGAGGAATTCACATTCCTAATATGGTATTTTTCTTCAGACGATTACGTTGCCTTGAATGTCATCAGCCAAATGCTCTGTGAATGGTGGTGTGTCATTAGGATCTCTGGTGTGTGTTCTGTGAGGCTGGGAAAGCCTTCTCCACGTGAAGTTTCACTCTGCTGCAGAGGACCTCCACAGCGTGACGTGTCTTAATGCCAAAGCCTGTAACTCAAGTCGTACCTGCCTTATTTGTCAATATTGAATGTATACTTATTAAGAGTGCCATTTCTTTTGTACACACTCATTGTTTCTTCCAACGTGCACACACTACATTATGTATGCTTTATTTTCATTTTATGTTTCACTGTTTCAAGATAAAAGGGTACCTACACAGGTCTGGTCAATTAAGGGGAAAAAGATGATCTTCAGCTATTTCTACAGATTCTGTGATGTCATATCAGTGTATGAGTGATATAGCGTATGTGATGTGTCTTATTAAAGACTGAACAAAGTCTTTAAACTCACTTCAGAAAGTATAGTTGTGAAAAAGTATTGCCTTTTAAAATGGAAGCTGTGTTAGAGAGCTTAAACATTTTTATGGTATGAAGCCAACACACTTTCACTTTCTTTACCACCTTTTACATGTAGCTTGATCAACACTATATCATTTCCAGTCTGTATGTTATGTTACTTTAGCTTGAATCTTTATCCTCTTTGGGCCTACATTAGACTTCACACAGGTCTATGTGCCAGTTTGACAATGATTCTGTCACTCTGGTGTTGAATGTATGCTGAACAATAAAATAGATAGGAATAATCATGCAGCTGGATGTAATTTGTGTGCTTTCTTATACTGCTAGTCGTCCAGTGATCTTCATTTCTGTGATGTTAGTCTGCAATATCTGCGGCCTCACCGCTGATGCACATTTTGGCTTGTAACTTAACTTTCATATATCAGCAAACTTGAAAATAAGTTCAAAGAACATAATAGGTTTTCAATGACCATTATCCAGTCCCTGTGAAGTTAAGTATCTTAAAGATGTCAGTAGAGAGAAGGGTCTCTGGAAGTAAAGTGCAACACCTCTGCGGCCACAAAATTCCAAAAGCAAATAAGTTTGCAGTAACTCCAACTCGTTTTTACTCAGGATGAAGATGTTAACGGGGCTCTTTTTTATATTCCTGGACTAACATTAATGGTAGCTTGGCCAACAGGCTAACACCCACTACACCTGACCCAACAGCAGTCTGTGAGGGGGATGTTAAATAAGGTGCAGAATTGTTCCCCCTATGTGCTATTTCTTTTACACCAAACACAACAAGAAATGATATGTAGCTTGAGTGTCAGGGATTTGCCCTGTGCTGATACCTGACAGACAACATGGCATTAACAGTACTGAAAGTGCTGAGCAGAATAACATGCTCACATCTCATTAAGATTCTAAGGGGAAAAAATGTCCAAAGAAAATGAGGCACGCCATGCTGGGGACACATCTGGAGTCCTCAGACCTGAGGTGTGCAGTTGGACCCTCTTGAATTTTACAAATTAGACACTTTAATAAACAAAAGGTTCAATATTCCAAGATTCCAAGACGTGAAGGACCCATTTATGTTATATTTAAAGCTTGATATGACAGAAAGTAAAATAAGTGCAAAAGAGTAGAGGAAAATCCTTAAAACTGAGCAAGAACAGAGACGGAGAGAGGTTTCACCCCCCAGCAGGACAATGACCCTCAAACAGCATCAAATCCAGACAGAAACAGCTCCGACAAGAAGAAGAGAAGAAAGGTCAGCGTCCGGACAGGCCAAGTCTTCTCCCACACTGCAACACAATAGAGGATTTGTAGTAGCACTTGAACAGACTTGTCAATTTGTTGCACACTCACTTAAGCTTAGGTAATACTTGAAGAAATCTGGTATAGTTGAATATTTAACAAATATTCATATCTGCTAACTTAAAGGATCAGTGTGGCAGGTTGCAAGATGGCATCCAGCTGAATCCCTCTCGACTCGCCCCGACTTTTCCAAGCATGTGAGAGAACATAGGGTGGCTTCGAAACTGATGAAAAAAGCTAAAGGTGCTCTTGAGTGCCAGAGTTTGCTTTGCCTGTTCTGGGCTACTATAGAAACATGGCGGACTACGTGTAAGAGGACCCACTCCCTCTGTAGACATAATGAGCTTGTTCGGAGGTCATAAAAGCACGATTCTTATTTTCAGGTGATTCTACACTAATGAAAACATACTTATGAATATCCTAATCCACCCTTCTAAATTTTACACACTGGTCCTTTAAATTAATATCCCTCTCTTCTTACATTGGTAGAAAGGCACCATAAAAACTATATTTTATATTTTCTCTCGTATAATAATTAATATCATTAACTACAGTGCTAATATTCATGTCTGCATGTTCACACATGACCACACTAACACTGACTGTCACTCAGCTGCACTAAGACTGCAGAGACACTGACCCTGTCAGTCAGGTCGGTGGCTCATATTAAATGCAATTATCTTTAATTTCCAGTATAGAATCTATCAGGCCAGTACATCAGTATGGGGAATTCTTGTGGCGCAGCGTGAACAAGAGGAGCCATTTGTTGCCAGCCGCAAGTAGAGATGTCAGATATGCGTGTCTTTCTTCCTTACTGTAAACTCTCTGCTGCTCTGGATGTAACATGTGTTCCGTGATTTGCCATCAGGCAGGTACCACACCAAAATTAACATTCAGCAAGCTGGTAAGACAAGTGAAGCTGCAGTAGTGCATTGACCATCATGAACAATGAACAATGAAGGACAAGACTTTACTTGTGACCTATTTAGCATTTGGAAGCAGCATATAACACTGGATAAATGTTACACAGCAGACTAATACATAGTTGTAAGGGTTAGGGAGAGAGGGAGGGTTTAAGGAAAGGGTCACTGGACCGTCAGTGAGGAGACGAGGGGGTGAAGAACTGTAACATTCTTTGTCCAGTTCATGATGACTCTCAACAGTATTGCTCACTTGTTCTTGTGGTCATGTTGGTGTCAGAAGAATAAAGATGTTACAGATGGCTTCAGGCTTCACACCTCCTTAAAAGCAAAAGTGTGACATTTTGAGAAAAGCGCTTGTTTGTCGTCCTCCCCACAATCTATCAAGAGGATTAATATCCCTTTAATCTATGTGTCCAATGCAGGGACAGGTCTGAGACATAAAGCAACTTTGTTTCCACCCTAGATACTTTTGGAGATCAGTCTTGAAGAAGAACTACTAAAGAAAGTGATGAATTTCCACAGGGCCAGCAATTATTTTCTTTTATTGTTATTAATTGTTCTATGCATCATTCTATGCATTAGGTGCTCATGAGAAAACACTCAGTTTAAAAAATAGACATTATGCGTATATACTTTATATCTATGTAAGTAAAAAATAAAACTTTAAGTACCTGTTTTGTTATCTATCGGCAGGATTGTTTTTTCCAGGTTCACAGGACCATAACATGCTATAGACAGGCAGTCACTGTTTTCTCGCTGTTTATTCTGGACCGTTGGAAGTCTTGAAACTCGTGGCTCACTGATGTCCACATATAGTGCCTCAATCACAGCAATACTATAAACTGAGAGAAACCTGTTGTTAACCGACCTCATAACCTCCATCCATAAATTCTGCTTTACTTGACTGCACATAGTTGAACGTGAAAAAACACTGAAATTACACCATAAATTTTTAGGAAAACAAATTAAAAGACTTCAAAATGAAGTTTATCAATTGTCAGACATGTAGGATAATTCTATATTGGCAGGGAGCTTGATCGTATGTTCATTGTTATGTTATTTAGCCATACTAAACCTTAATTCTACATCTGTAATGTTTACTTCACAGCATCAGTGTATGCCCTTCAACTTGGTTCCGTGGTGTAATGAACCCCTCAGTACGAAGGTAAAATATCATAAATGACTGTGCTGTACCACATCCTGCTGTTTATTAATATACAGACATTCAGTAGATGGAAAGGAATCAGATGACCACAGCTGCCCACTCATAAGAGGTGTTTAGGTGTGAGTCACAACAAATAATAGAGACAGAGGCAACATTACAGTGTAGAAAACACACACAAACCAAGATTTCAGCTGGTGGAAGTTTGGAACAAGAAACACTTTGTTTCTGATGAGAAAGAAACCGAATTCACAGAGTTCATAACTGAAGTCATGTCCTCTGAATTTTTCTGGAAATCTGTGAGTTTTAGCAACCTAAGAGGGGTTTATATTCTCAATTAAAAACTTACACATAATGAGTCTTTTATAAGCTGATTGCAATGTTTTTGTCCCTGTGAATTCTACTTTTAGGCCACCATATAATGGAAAAATAAATAAAATGTTTGAATGAATATAAAGGATACAGCATTCCTCCCCCACAACTGTATGTCTTGAAGGCAGTGTCAGGAAGGTTTTGAAGCAGCATTCGGGAAATAATCTCAAAAGAAAATGTAATTGAACTGTTAACTAAATAAGTAAAGTATGAAAAAGAAATAAAATGGGGGGCTGCATGCAGGTAACTTGGGACTCATGAACTCAGTGTTTCTAAAATCTGTGTGATGGCCTTGCCTGAATGCTGTGGACGTATGCAGCATCTGTATTCTTACATCAGACAAAGTATATTTATTTTCTATATATTCAGCTTATTTAGAATATTTTGCTGCTTTTTCCTCTGAAAGTTGAGCTTCTTTGGAAGAGAATGACTTAATTGTATGTCAGATGGTTGGAAATGTAGACTACATCATTCTCTTTAACTGAAGTGGAAATGTGATTCCTTTCACTGATTTTACTCAGACTGCTTGACAGTGTACAAAATCTGTCTTTCACCTTTACTATAAAAAACTACATTCTCGATCTAGTGCATTTGTAACCTGATGTGACATCTAAATTAAAAGTGAGTGGGTGAAAACTGAGTCAGAGATGCCTTGAGTGACGCAAGGCGGGATTTACCCTATTGAATTTCCAACATAAACAGCTTTACAAGTCTTGTAAATACACATTAAAGAATTGTATTAACGGTTTTCAACTCAGCAACTTTTGGGTTCCCTGAACGCATCTCGGTTGACACCACTGGCATGTGTTGCTGCTTTAGTTATGAGTAATAAACCAAACTGATAACGTCTGTGTTTATCATCCTCATACATTTAATAAGTCTCAAAACACACATCACACCAAAAAATAAAAAATAAAATGTCAAGTCGGTATGAGTTCAACATATTTATACTTTTTTTTTTTTTTTTTTACACAAGAACCACAACTGCTTAACACTTGAAGTTACACAAGACCAAATGTGTACAAAAATAGAATGTCTTCCAACTTTACATATTAAAGGACAAATATACATTGCATTAGAAGCGTCCTTGAATCAGTCAGTGTACAAAAAGACACACAGCAAGGCACTAAAGGGGAAATAAAGTCATCAACAAACATGTTAGAATGAACACACTGTCAATTCAATAACTTAGAACAGTTCTTTTCTTCAAAACATTATTGCAGTTATTTCACATTTAACGCACAGCCTATGGCGCTCTCAAAGTATGTTGGCAACATTTAAAAATCCCCTTTATATTACAACCGCCCTTGTATATTCTTATGAATTAATGGCTATATTTACTTTTCTGTTCAGTAGACTGCGCAGGCAAAGTGCTTTCGTTTCAGTCTTTCTGTTAGTTCTGGAGCAGGAATAGGTGGATGTGCGTAATTGCGCACAGCTGCACAGAGGTTCTTGCTCATTCCCATTCCGGTGTTTAGGCCAGTTCACAACAGAATCATTATTTAAAAGTTCTTTTCTTTTAAGGGATTAGTGTGCGCCACGCTGCTATGGTGACAACATGGTTTTCCACGGAAAACTATGAGCAAATCCCGTTTGTTGCGCTGATCCCGCCTGAGGAGCGCTCCACACCGGAGCTGCTGGACGAAGAGGAGGACGAAGAGGAGACAGTGGAGGACTTCCTCTCTTTCTGCCTCAGGTGGATTTTAGTGTGTCTCTTCCTCTCGTCGCTCCGGGCGAACTTTCGGCCACAGAAGTCGCACGCGAACGGCTTCTCCCCCGTGTGCGTGCGAATGTGCGTCGTGAGGTGGTCACTGCGGCTGAAGTTGCGCATACAGATCCGGCACTGGAACGGCTTGTGTCCAGTGTGGATCCTGATGTGTCTGGTCAGTTCGTCGGAACGGGAGAACCGCCGGTCGCAGCCCTCAGCCGGACAGGGATACGGCCGCTCGTGGATGGGTGTCTTGCTGGGTCTGTTGGGGTACTTTCTGGGCCGCAGGATCGGTCTCAGGGGCAGGTTCTGTGGGCTGTAGGCAGATGGGATCCTCGACGGCCCTCCCTCGGAGCCACCACCACCTGGACCCCCCAGCGTAAAGTTCCTGATAGTGTTCAGCGGGGTAAGGGGTGGAGGGACACGGAATGTATCGAGCGGACATGGACCGAATGGTTTCCGATCTTGGATACCTGCAGTGTGCATGTCCCGCTGACACGCCGGCTGGAAGAAGCCCGAGTAGTCGGGAATGATGGGGAAGATCCCCGGCGCTTCTGAGCTGCTGGGCTGCTTGGGCGAAGAGTAGGAGGGGGGAGGGTATGAGGCGATGGGGCAGGTAGAGGTGGACAAAAACGCCGAGGGGTCCTGGTAGACCTCCCCGCAGCCAGAAGAGGAGTAAGGAGGTGGCGGGGAGTACAGGTGGTGGTGGTGGTCCATGTCTGCCTGATTCTGAGCCGCCATGGTGCAACTCAAATTTCCGCTGGAGAAGTGATTGGGAGATCCTGAGGAAACCGGGGAGGAGGACGCTGAAGAGGAGGGAGGAGGAGGAGGCGGTGGCTGGGCCATGTTGAAGATGCCCGAGACGATGTTGATCACTCCCTCGGGGTTCCAGTTACCTGGATACTGGGAGTCGATGGAGAACTTTCCCATGTAGGTGAAAGTCTGGTTGCGGTGGGATGCGGGCTGAGAGAAGCCGCTGGAGTAGGAGGAGAGGTCCAGAGAGCGCTTCTCTGCACTCATGTCTGCGCCCATCAAACCATCTGCAGCCAAAAACAAAAGAGGTCATTAGTCACATAACCATGATTAATTAACCTGTTCACACGAGACAGGAAAGTGGGCTTAGTGAGAGACAGCGGATGCGTGTCTGTTATATTACGCACCGATCTCTGGTCTGTCATTACATTCATATATGATATATTTTAAGAAACTAATTCATTCTGATTAATCATAGAAAGCAATTAGTTCATATTATGGGATTAACTAATTCTTACTAACCATTTTATTACCATAACAGTCAAAACAATAGTCTTTATATTCAAATCTGAAGCAGACTGTACGGGTTTGGACTTGTCACTACTTAAACATTAAGGTTGTAAATAGCTTTTCATAGCTGAATAAGACATTTCTTTTACTGTCCACTACACAGTGTGTGATCTTACCTGCTGCCACATTAATCTGGTCGTAATGCGCTCCTAAATCGGTGTTGGGGAAGATAGCCACAGAGGTCGGCAAGCTGGTAGCGATGTCATCCACAGAGTAAACGCTCTCGGCCACGGGATGCACGAACCCGCCGAGGTTCACTGGCACCTTTTCCAAAGTTTTAGCCGTCATTGTGGAGCGAAGAAAAACCTCCGCGTCTGCTCTCTTTCTCTTCCCTTTCTCTTCTTATCCACAAAGCTTTTAACAAATAACAGTGTCACCCAGCCGAGCGTGGGTCACCACTGCATATTTCAGTCTGTCACCGGGAGTGAGAGGATGATCTGCGTGTGTCTGGTGCGGTTCATGCGCTCTCGTGATAAACTTAACACCGCGTAAAGTAACTGTTATTGGGAACAGGGGCCCAGGCACTACTATGTATATATGGGGAACCTTTTGATTACGGCCGCTACGTCATTACCCAAATATGGGGTGGGAGGGGTGATGAGAGCGGAGAGAAGAGAGGCGCTGCTGATGCTGATTGGCTGGGAGGCTCCGTGACGATTTCAAAGGGAATCACTTGTCAATGGAGAACCCGCTGCTCCGGAGAGATAAAACGGACTTTTTCCACTCCCTGCCAAACTGGGATACACTGTCACAAAACAACACTCCAGCACAATATACCAAAGTGTGCACACGCAGCCATTGTTCCTCCATGTTTCTTTTAAAAATTAGCCGGGTTTTTTTTTGTTTTTTTTTTTACATTTATTCTCGTGTATGCTCGATCTAATCGAATATCAAAAGAGGAATTCCGGTTGAGCTTCTGAAGCCATAAAAGGTTGAATCCGGTATTTGGGCACGTCCCCCATGCTCCATATTTGGTTTTGATTCCGGATTTCTGATCATCGGAAAGTGACGAGTTTTACCGAGCTGAGCGACAGAAAGAGAAAGCCGCTGTAGCATAACCACAAGCAAATGACACGGACAGAGGAGCGGAATTTACTCCTTTGGGTGCGATAGTCTGCATGGGCTCGGAAACTTCTGTCAGCCTGATTTGACTATGCTCTAGGAAAGAACAGAATCACCGGGGAGCTAAATATAGTCATTTAGAGATATTTACAGTCAGTGAGAGGAAACCAATATTTATAGAGGCGGTGGTGGTGTGCCACCTGAAGTAAACACAGAAACAATTAAAATCGAAGAGGTTCTGGTGGTCCACATACACGAGGACATAGTCTATTCAATTCTTTCAGATTTTTTAAAATTTTAGATCAGCATGATAACATAACGTGTTTCGTCCATTAAGTCAAAGTGTGGAGTATGTGTGTTTTTACATGCTGCTGTTGTTTACACAAGCTTATGCTTTCCTCGAAAAGATTCTAATACGACACAATTTAAGATTTAATAGTCCCAAGAGAATCGTGTGCCCCCCTGTGGTTTCCTGAGGAATTGTGCCTCTCTCTCTCTCTCCCTCTCTCTCTCTCTCTCTCTCTCTCTCTCTCACACACACACACACACACACACACAAACACACACACACACACACACACACACACACACACACACACACACACACACACACAGGTCATGGACTCTGTCTGCTCTGTTTGATCTTGTAAAGTCCCTTCGTGGGTGGCGAAAGTTGACAGACAGAAAACAGAAAATATTAGACACCTTGGGTGGAATATAGTTTCCATTGTGTGTGTGTGTGTGTGTGTGTGTGTGTGTGTGTGTGTGTTGCACAGCAGCATCACACAATCACCACTGTCATGTTATAGCCTAATCTAAATATAGCTTTATCACTGATGGTAGGGTGTCCTACCTTTGAAAAGTCACATTTTCATTGATCATGTCAGAGATACCTTACACAGACTCTGCTGCTCCTGACCCTGGGTATCCTGTGAACAATGGAATTATAATGCTGCGAACTGTTCAATACACAGCCTGTTAGCTGATAATTACACAATTGCCCTCTTGACATCAGAGGGTGGATGGCTGAAAACGACATGGAGCTGGACAAACACTAAATTAGCCAAATATTGGCCACCAGAAGACAGAGCAGATTGGACAGACATTGAGAGGAAGTCACACTCATCATTTATTGAACTGAGATATTTTCTCAGCAGTCAGGAAACACAACAAATTTCAGTCTTATTCATTTAAGAAAAGTCTAGACCAACACCCACCTAATGTAGAACTGTCCCACTGTGTGCAGAGGTGTACTTCATTATGGCACAGTCCTACTCCTCTCTAGCAAGCAAATGACAATATACTGTCACAAGTGGCAGTTTAAAGATTACACTATTACATCACTATTGGTGATGGATATAAATGTGTCTTTTGTCAGTGGAGATCTAATTAAACAATTTGGTCTGAAGGGTAAATAACATTTCTGGAAGTATTTACAAATAAACTATATAATATATATGTTCATATGACAAGTTTCCTCGCAGTTGTAACCCCTAACCCCTAACCCGGAACTGAGAGCTAAACACCATATGTTTGTAGTTATGGCAGGGCCATAGACAGGAATTGAGAGATCATCTATTGCCTGGTTTAGTTGGAGCTTAGCTTTTAGACTTTTCATTCTGTGTTTTACTCTGTAACTTTTCTGTTTTAGGCTTCTGTTTTCTGTGCAGGACTTACTACACTATTAATGCTGTTTCACTGTTTGAAGCTACTACTTAACTATCACCTTCATCATCACTGCTACTACTACTGTCTACTCTTTGCTGCCACTAGTCTAAATAATAATGAACATAATGAAAGTAAAAGAAGAGCACTAATATGTCGTCAGTTCTGCTTTTCAAGCCTACGTGTCTTTACATCTAACATAAGGTGTGACTAATGAGACAACTGTTTAAATAGCTTCAGAGTGGCACATTCACACACACATCCTTCACATTAATCAACGCACTGGTCAATAAACGCTGTCAATAGCAGCTCTATTCATTTGACCTGGATGTGTGTGTGTGTGTGTGTGTGTGTGTGTGTGTGTGTGTGTGTGTGTGTGCGCATGCATTGGTGTGTGCACATGTGTGTGTGTGTTTGTGTGAGGGAGACCATGCTGTTAACTGGAGGTGGAAATGTTAAAGAATAAAAAAAAAGACATAGAAAACTGAATTGACACGGGGATCGTCCTTTTATCTGTTTATCATACTATAGTGGAGGCTGTGTG
Organism: Chaetodon auriga; assembly: GCF_051107435.1. NCBI lineage: Eukaryota > Metazoa > Chordata > Actinopteri > Chaetodontiformes > Chaetodontidae > Chaetodon > Chaetodon auriga. The sequence continues at coordinate 20,796,117 of NC_135093.1, read as the reverse complement.
AAAACCTTGGGGACATAGTGTGTAGGCACAGGTATTCCTGAACATGTTTAAACCTGTCAAGAAGGACATTGTGAGCAGGTGTTATAAATGAAAGTCCCAACATTTAAAAAATGAACTGAAGGCCGGTCTCTGCTGTATATTGAATTGAAATTGTGAGAGACACTTTTACAGGATATTTGAAGGGAATCCCAACAGTGAATAAGGCTGTGTCGTGTCATATTTTGTTGCAGTCCAGTCATATGGAAGTTTCAGCTCACTTTTAGCTCCAGAAAGTTACAAAATCTGTTGGAAAACCAACCCCCAGAAAGCGGAGGGGAGAAGCGCTTTCCATGCTGTTTGACAATCCAACATGCACTTTGCAAGCTGATGGCTGTTGATTAGGCAGCTAAAACACATGGTTAAGGTCAGAGGTAAGATCAAGGTAAGATCAAGTTCCACATAGAAGCGTAAAGTAATAGTAATAATAACAATAATTCTATTAATGCCAAGTTCTTGTCACAATGAATACTGACTGTACCAAAAGTACTCAAAAAGAAGTTTAGAAGGGAAGCCACATTTTATAGATCTTAACATAAACAAGACTTCACAAGTCTTCCCCTGATTACTTCTTAAACAGTGTCTGATGATCAGTCTGATGTGATAATCATATATAATTAGCAAACATAACACAGTTATGTCATCACATACATTTGACATCAGAGTATAACAGTAACCAGGGAAAATCCCTGTACTGTCCCTAACACATAACCACTGTACTGACTGATAGCTTTCCTGTGGTTGTCAGAGGTTGATCCTGATAGACAGAAGGCACTTATACTCTGACACACTACTGATAGTGTGCCTGTGCCAGTAATTAGTTCACAATATACAGAATACAATAAACATCTCTCCATTTTTTTCCAGTGATCACTATAAGACAGTTTGGCTCATGTTGATGTCATGTCAAAGCCTTTATTATTTATTTTTTCTTTATCAGGATATAACATTTCACTGTGGCTTATCTGGCCTTGGAATGGAACAGCTCTTTGGTCTGGAGTTTGAAATTGCGACCACAGTGAATATGTTACTTTCTGACAATCAGACCCCACGGTCATCTCCCTTAAAACACAGGCTAGTTCACTTTCAAGCATTCCCACCACGAGTTTAATATGAGAGCATTTACAATTATTTCCTTGTCTGTTTAATTGTCACAGACATCAAGAAAAAGCCCACACTGGATACAGTTTGCTTTTGTAGCCCACACACTTTCTCTGTGTGGGAGTACAGCAACTGGGGTGTGTGCATTCAAATATCTGTGTTTATGTGTGTGAGTGGGGTGGAGAGAGATGATGAGTGTGCAACTGTCAAAGTGAGAAAGCTAATTTGGTTTAAATTTATATCTGACCCATCTTCAACTGACAGACCAACAAACGCCAGTACCTGCCCCCACATATACCCTGCTGACTTTCATCACCCATACATGGAGCACTGTAAGGCTTATTAAGGACTTTCAGTGTCCCACATATAAAGTCATATTACATATCATTCAGTCAGCATGACAGAGCTTCCTCCAAAGCCACAGCTCCACAAAACAGCCTGAAAACTTGACATGACATTTGATTTGAAGTGTTCATCCATGGCTCTTACAATATATTTCTTCATCAACTTAACCCGCCATCACTGCCTTTAAATGAATGTCTTTATTTAGTGCAGAAATGTGTTTAAAGATTCACTGTTGGATAGGTTGGTGTCAGCCAGCCTGAAACATAGGCAACGTAGGTGGCAGCTTAAGGCCCCCGAGCCACCAGGGGGCCCCTGGGATAAATCTAGATTCACCTTTTCAGCCATTTGTCTCTATCACTGTTCACACATAAAAAGAATGTTACATCAATATAAATCAGCTCTGCCCTGAGCCATATGAACCGTTTTCATCCTTTATCTGTTATGCTCAATAATTTTGTAATTGTATCATGTTTTTCTTTTTTGTTTGTTTTCTTACACTTATTGTTTCAACAAAATGTAAATTGTGTTTTACCAAACTTTGAAAGCAATGCACCTACACCTACAACATTACACGTGAAATGGGACCTTACAAATTAATAAATGTAACAACAAAATTTACAAAATAAAACAACCACCAACAATAATCATGAACTGAAAATGTTATGCCACTCACTGAGAACCTTTACAACTTGTCATTATGGAAACCTAACACCTCGTCTACGCAGACATGCTGCAGCACCTTCACTGCTCTGTCAGTTTCACACAGGTTTCACTGCTGCATGTTCTCGTGAGGTCTGGTGCACTAGTACAACACACATGATCCCTGTCCTTACATGAATTAAACAGAAGAAAATAGACCTGAGGCCTAAAAAGAAGCTTCAGGTCACAGTAATTCAGACAAAGCGCGAGTGGAACACATGCTGATACCTGGCCTGTCTGGTCGGCTGTATTGAGCTGTATTGAAAGCACAATAGTTTCAGGTGCATGTAAGACAGATAGTTGTAAAATGTGGCTGAAAAATAATCAGTGTAGACAGGTCTATACTGGCAAATGGCACACTTGGTTAAGGTTGGGAAAAGTGATCAGCAAAAAAAAGAAAATCTGAATTATTTGAAGAGCTGTGATGGGACTGAAACTCTGTCTTTACTCATTAAGGTAGAATGTAGTGCACTACACACCCACCCATCACCCCAACCTCCACACCCATACTTCCCGCTTCACTGCATAAACGGTACACTACATCCTGCACTGATCCTGATACTGGACTGCCAGAACAGGCCACAGAAACACCGAAAGGGCAAAAGGGCTCATATCCTCTTGGGACCACGAGGATCAGCAGCAAATGTCCTGGAAACGCAGCCAGCAGTTGTTACTCTAGACTAAATTATGGGATACATAGACTAAAAGACTGAAAGACATCATCATTCCTATGGTGTGCCAGTAAGAAGACAAAGCTGCACTTTTGAAAGAGGTGTATCCATAAATCAATTGTCATTTAATTGGGTCATTTTTCATATATTTCAAAAATTTAGATGTACTATGAATGTATTTATACTCAAATTAATGATTCTAACAGGAAATTCTTAAGTATTCTCACGTGTTTTGGATGTTCAGATCATTTTCTGTCTTCAGTAAAACCTCTGCACCAGTGTGTGGACTAATGCCTCCAATGCCAAATATTTTCTCTTTATTTTGTGGGATAATACCTCACCCACATCACTCCTACCCAACTTCCAGTGTTCCTGTCATGTCAATACATACATCTATTAAAGCAACAATAGAAAAACCACAAACAGCCTATCATCCAGCAATAGCCAACATTAATCCCAAGTGAAACAATAAAATCTTCTCTTGACATAAATTTACAATAGTACATTTATCCTTTCAGGGGATATTTTTTAGTAAAAGAATATATTTTTAGAGATGTTTTGTCAAGGATGTCACTGATTTTGATTCAAAATTTTCGATGACTTTGTATACAACTCTCATCACAATGATATGTGATGTTTGTATTTACATTTATTTGTGGATGTAAAATGAGATAAAATCATTTTTAAATGTTTTAACAAACAATGAAACAGATGAGATAAAATGTGTCTTTGTCCCCCTGCTTCCAGTATGCTAAGCTACAGTGCTAAGTTATGCTAAGCAACAAATGCAGCACATACGCTGAACTTGAAGCATTCAGCTGACATTTTGATCCAGAGCTGCTTTCACAGTGAGCAGCATTTCCTTCAATGTTCTGCTCAAAGACACTTCAACAGAACTGCCTTTCTAAGCATCACATCAGTACCCACCGGAACACAGACCCATGCCATTTTTCTAGAGGTGGAAGATCATTACCCCTAATTCTGAAAGTCACTGCTCTCAAATCTATAATTCTTTCTTTAAAGCAGCTTTCTTGCCACCATAACTGTTAGCTTTGTTGCATCACAGACTGACAGCTTTCATCGCTTGCTGTGTGAAACATGAAAGCAAGTGGAAACGCTCTGATATTGGGCCAAGATAGAGGAGATTAAAAGAAACGAGAATCCAGAGAAATAGATAAAAGAAGAGCTGCAGGGTGGAAAACCTGTTATACAGAGACATGCCTTGTTTCAGATGACCACAGCAGCTTTGTGGGGGGTAAAACTGTCGAAGTTTCACAGTGTAACTGTTACTGGACTTCACTGGTGAATCCATCAAGTTATTCAAGAGATTTAAGATGCAAACAAGAATTGTGTAACAACAGTAGGCCATATAGCTCTACTTCAAATTAATATGCATCAACATAGCTCTTTCTGACTGTGTGGTCAGACAGAGCACAAAGCTACATGACTAGAGGTTCACCACAAGAACACACACATACACACAAGTTCACACACATACACATGCGCAGACACAGAGGCAAACACACACTGTCTGTGACTTCCTTTCTTAAGTGTTCTTGTTTTCTTTCTTTCGATTTCTTGAACGTACAAGTGTTATTTATTTAAATTTCTATTTCTGACCTCAGTGCTATTAAAGTATTGTAAATCTAAGGTAATCTAAGGTATGTATGATATAATAAACATGATGACTTCAGATGGTATAATGCCCTCTTTGTCAGTCTTTATCAGTATGCAGGCTGTATGTGGCTACAGACAGTAGGGCCTCCCACCCTGCTAATACCAACATGTAGCCGCCCCTGTAAAGTTCCAGAGTAAAGTGTACAGTCATCGTCCCCATCACCATCCACCTCTGCTCCACACTACACGACACAGCAAGTGCTGCTGTGGTCTGACTGATCTGACATCACACTGCACAGCACTGTTCCACTGTGGAAACCCTGCTGTCCCCATTGCACTGCTGGGTTCAGTCTTTGGTTCTGATCTGTCCTGTCCTGTCCTGTCCTGTCCTGTCCTGTCCTGTCCTGTCTGTTTCTGTCTTGTCCTGTACTGTTGGTGCATTCACTAGTACACTGCTATGAAACTCTGGAGGCAAATGAGGTGATGGTAGCAATTCTAAAGACAACACTGTTACCACTCCATATGTGTTTTGGATCCACAGTTAATCTGCAACCACTAGATAGCACACTTACTAGCCTGAAATCATGAGCCTGCAATAAACTGCCGATGTGAATACAGACCTCGTGTCCAGGGTTTAGCTAAAGAGTCAAGTTAGCACATTAGGCTTTAAGATGGAATTTGATCGCCAGTGCTGCGAAATCACCATTACCAATTCATGTCCTGATCTGACAGTGAAGTGCAGGTTCACAGACCCTCTAAATCTGAACAAAACCAATTGATTCCTACACACTTATGGCTGACATTAGCGAGCCAGCTAAGAACACATAACAGTAAATGTCAAATCAATACATCCTGGACCAGATATTAACTCTCTATATCCACCACAGAACCTCAGAAATACAGTTACTAAATGTCAGATTGTAATCTCTCACGCAACTCTTTATTGAGAAAAGTAATCACATTACTACAATGTGTTATCAACATTGATGATCAGTTTATCATTTTAGAAATGAAGCCCTTGTTCCGGTCTGGTGGTAGGGACACTCACTGAACACTCACAGCTAATAAACTGCCTGCATAAAATGATGATAGTGGTGCAGGAAACTTAGTTAATGGTGTGTTGTATCAGCACCCACACACACAGTCATCATGCACTTGGGTTCTTATCAGAAGCATGTGCTGACCACGAATGTTCACAGTCCTCTGAGGTCCTGGCCACACAGGCATTTATCACAGCAAAACTGACCAAGTGCAAAACATCTTGATGACACTGAGCCGTGAGGAAAGCAACCCTCCAGGAACAGTGCTGGGTTTTCAGGTGATTTTGACACAGTGGCCACAGTCTGAATGACCCTTGAATGTATGGAAATTTGAGGTTCAATAAAAAATAAAAAGTCTTGACGAGCTGGCTGTAAATTATTTTATACAATTCATCTGTCCATCTCCTAGAAATTATTTTTAAATATTACTTATTTGTTTTGCCAATAACACTGTGGGGGAAGGGAGGCGCTGCCTGGATTAGGTTCTCTGTGTTTTTTCCAGTGAATGAAGCCTAATTTCCCCTGTGTGGGATTAATAAAATTATGTCTTATTTTATCTTAAGCACCGCCTTTTTCTACTGCAGGAAGCTCCTTGGAAGTTGGTTAGAGTGAATGGTGGGTAGACAAAGCACAGGGGTTCACATTCTGTGTGTGCTTAGGTGTGGGCAACAGAAGCACTTTGGTTAGGTTAGATTGTGGTTTTGACTAAATGTACAAAAGTAAACACATCATGACATCATGGCTTCATGACACTTTGGTAATATTAAACCAATGACCACCTTTTCTAACCTTAACAGAGTACTGCGAGTGCCTAAACATACCCCCCCCCCCCCCACCACCACCACCACAGTAGGAAAACAAGTGAAACAACATCAGTATGAATATTTTGCAATGTGACAGATGCATTATCATTGTTTTCCCACAATGTTGATAAAAATCAGAGCAGAATTACTCTGATGATAAAACATATTTGCTGTGTAAATATAACTTCTAGGAAACATGGTTGAGGGGGCAGTTAGCACCCAGCTGGCTCAGTGGGCTATTGTGGGTGACTAATGCTAGCGTTCATGTAAATGTGCAGCCCATCAACTTCAGCAACAACCTAATTAGCTTGCCCTAACCTTAACCTAAACCTCACCTTAACCCCAGTCTTCACCCTAAAATGTAGTGATTTCCATTACGGGGACATGCGTTTTGTCCCCTTAAGTAAGGCAAGTCCCCACAATGTGACTGTGTAAACAAATTTATGTCCCCATAACAGGAGGAATACATGGCCACAGACACACACACACACACACACACACACACACACACACACACACACACACACACAGAGAGTAAGTCAGAGTGGACACATTCTTCCCTGCTAATGTATAATCACTGGGTGACTAAATGGCAGGAGTGTTTGACAGAGACATTAAACACACACACCAGTAATGTGACAAATTCACATGTAGACACTCCCACACACACACACACTTTGAATATACATGTACGTACATACGTAGTGCATGAGAAGTGATGGAAGGATGGCACATTAGCACATCGACGCACGCACATGCTGTCATGCCGTAATGAAAGCTGTGACTAATGAGGCCGTCCCCCATTTTACAGGCCATATTTATTGTGTCCCTTGTCATTAGCCATAGATCATCTGCTGCTTCTGCCAGATCCTGGAGATGAGAGCTGACAGGGAATTAACTGTGTGTTGTCATGCTAATTCACACACTTTAAGGTTTATCACAGGGGTAGAAATTTACCAGAGCTAGCTAACCTGGATATCATGACCTGCCTGTATGAGCATGTGTGGAAATGCAGATTACAAACCAGCGATAATAAAATGTTGTTTTGGAGTATGCACCACTAAACTACTATTTTAGCTGCCTTGATAAGGATTTTATGATGAGTCCTCTTTTGTAACTTGTTGAGTTGAGCTGTTGTCTTGATGACTATCCCTGTGTCGAAATTTAGTTCCAAATCCATTATTGTTCAGGTATTGTGCTTACATGTCGAATACTCCTGAAATTACTTAGTAAAGTTAGTGGACCAAGCAACCAAGGGATAACCACCCCCAGGTCTATCTATGTTGAGTCATTGCATGGCAATGGAGCACATGTAACTGGGGACTCATACCATGACAGTGCACTAATGACTTTTCAGCAATCACAGTTCAGTATCCCTAAACAACACGTTTGGTGTATAGTTTTCACCAGATCCTCTATTTTGTCAGATCTGAGAGTTTGCTACATCCAGACCCTCATGTACAATGATGTAGAGAGGATCCTTACTGACCGAAAACATATCACCCATTTTATTTCCACTTCCTATGCATTGCTGTAAACTCTCAGCCAAATTGAGATCGAATGCATTGCACAGACATGGGAGATCTTGACACTGAGTGTATTGAGGATATTGGCAGGAAACATTAATGTGTTTAAGCCCACCTTTACATCTCATAGACTGAGAGGGACAGAATACAATACGAAACTGTCTACATGTAACTCCTTACATACTAAACAAAATGGACCATCAGGGCTCACTTCTGTGTAATAAGTGTCTTATAGAGATTTGAACCTAATGGTTAAAAGAATGGTAAACGGACTGTATTTTGCCTGCATTCAGCCACTCACACACGCATTTTGGGGTTCAGAATCTTGACCAAAGATTCTTCGACATGTAGACTGCTGAGGCCAGGGATCGAACCGCTAACCTCCTGAGCCACAGTCACCCAGGCCTTTTCCTTCTTGGCCTTCCCTCAAAGGAGATGACTCTAACCCATTTACAGTTCAGACTGACACATGTGGCACATTACTATTACTGGCCAGAAAATGTGTTTTGATTAACTGGACCAAGGATAAGCCGCCCACTGCCACATTGTAGCACAGGGAGATATGCAGGGTCCTCCCTCATGAAACAGTCAGCACACTTCTGAAGGATAATGAGACGTCCTTTACTGAAATGTGGTCTTCTTTGCTTACATACCTTGGGACTTGGTTTGGATAGTGCTGAGAAACTCTTTCTCTTCTTGTTTGTTGCTTAAATATTGCTAATACAGTTATTTTAGTGCTTTAACTTAATTTTACTTTATGTATCACAGTGCACTATTGTGAAATGTCAAAGTTGTTACGCCTGTCATATACGGCTACACTAATCAAGAATGTTTCTCTGTTGGGAATGGAGAATGACAGTATTTAAATTTTTTTGGTTTTCTATCTATGCTTTTGCGATACATAGGATTGCAAAATGTATAACTTATATTTCTGTTACTTGTTAAAATTAGCCCTACATTTACAGTGTGCAACATTAAAGTGATCCATCCGTCAATGATTATCATTTAATTGAAATATCTATTCTTAAATGTGTGGTTCTGCATAGTCAGCAACTTTTTTTCTGGTACTTGAGGTATATTATATTTTTTTTCTATTACTTCTCTACTTTTACTCAAGTAAAAGAGTACTTCTTCTGCTACTCTGGTTTTGATCCTGTTCGAACATAACATTTTAATAACAGCTGACTTTTTTGTGAGTTAAATGTTTTAGCAATTTATTCAGTAGTCTATTATAATAGCTGGTGTCTAACTTCCTGTGAGGCCATAAATTCTCTTAATCATCAGCAGTATTGTTTTACAACACTGTATGAAACTATGATCCTGTAACAATGCACATCCAGCACATCATATGATGAGCCTTGTCTATGGTAGGTCATTGACAGTAGTGTGTTTAGACCACAGTGAGGTAGCTCAGTTGAAAAACATAAGATGCTGATTGTGTGAGCAATCCATTGACAATAGCTGAGCCACCACAAAAGCTTCTAAGTTTCTACAGAACACTGAAAGCGTTTGAAAAGCCCCGGCGTTAATAAGCCTCTTCTGAATGTTTCACATTTTCAGGAATGTTTCTCGTCCGCCTCCACAAACTCAAATGAGGAAACAGTTTGGCTGCAGGGACGTCCTCAGATAATGCGGCCTGTTTTTCTCTTGTCTCGCCCACGGACGCAAAAATGTTTGCACACTGTGGCAGAGACGTGAGAGAGGAGTGAAAGCCCTGCCAGATAAGAGAGGAGAAGAGGAGAAGGAGAATGATGGGGTGTGGGGAAGATGGAGGACTGGAAACAAGGAAAGGAGTGAAGCAAATGAAAAGGGAGGAGAAGGAAGAGACTGGAAGCAGCAAACAAAGGGAGAAGAGGAAGAAGAGAATGGAAGAAAAAAGGAAGCAAAGACAGAGTGGCACGAGGGAGCAGAAAAGGAAAGAAGAAACACAAAGAAGTGGGATGGAGAACAAAAAACAATCATAGACAATAAAGAAAAAAATCAAGAGGAAGAACAGAGGATGAATGGAGGGAAGAAGAGGAAGGCAAAAAGGAAGTACAGTGCAGTACAGAGAAGAAGAAATAAAGAAAGGAAAGCTGGATCAGACAGCAGAGGGAGAAGATAGGGAGTAGTGGAAATAGAGAAGACTGGAAACAAAGAAAGGAATGAAGCAAAGGAGAGAGGAGAAAGGAGAACACTGGGGAGAGGTGGAAGTGAAGCAGGGTGATATGAGAAGGAGCACGGGAAGAGAGGAAGAGGCAGAGGAAGAGAGAAGTGGAGTAAGACAAAGTCCAAACCCAGAATGTGGCTGGACCATGTGTGGTCAGCGGTAGGGTCTATAATGAAAGTCTGGGTATTAAATGTTCAGCAGTTTTCTGTCCTGAACATCCTAGTGTCCTGAAGTAATAGATTACATGGTTAAGCTACATTTGAGTCAAATGTTGTTGCAGCAAGAACAATACTTTTCTCTCATCTTAAGATGTTTGAATGAAGCAGAAGCAGAGGTTTTTAGTCTTATAGCAATATCCAAGACTAGCAAAATATTTCGTTCTTAGTGTGCAATAGAATTGCAATGAGTAACAGTGATTGAGGACTGTCTGTGCCTACTGATTTTGAAAGAGCAACGGCCAGTGGGGAACTCCAACACTCGGCCGGCCAATGGGACAGACTTTTGCATTTCTAGGGTTTGTCCTGCTCTGCTGTGGTCCAGCCAAAAGAGAATGATACAGGAGGCCAATTATATGACATACAGTAACAAGGGAAAGGGAGGAACGAAGAAGTGAAGTAGATAGTTGACAAAAATTAAAGAAAATGAAAGACAAGAAAAGAAAAAGAATGTAGAGAGGAGGAACAGAAGGACAGGATAGGAAGGAGGAAATGTAGAATAGGCCAGAGTAGAGAACGCAAAGGAAGGAGGACAGGGAAAGATGGAGCAAAGAAGGGAAAAGAAAGATGAAAGATTGTGGGTGGAGAGAAAACAATCAGAGAACACGTGAACTGAAAGGAAGACAAGAAAAGAAAGAAATGGAGAGACTAGAAGAAAGGAGGGAGAGGAGAGGAAGGAGAAAAGGAAGTAAAGGCCAGAGGAGAGGAGGTAACAAAAAGAGAGAAAGGAACGATAAAACAAAGAAAGAAACGAAGGGAACACAGACAAAAAAAAACAAAGGAGAGAAGAGAAAAACAATCAAGAGCAGGACGAGAAGAGGGAAGGGGGAGGGAGAAAAAAGAGAAGACGGTTCGCTGGTGGGGCCTTTGGCGTTTGATGGCCGAACGCTCAGCACTCCCACACCACGCCGGCCACTCGATTGCCAGTCTTTTATTTCAGCATTGGCTCCAGAGGCTGAAAGCAGCAGGGGCCCGGTCCCTCCAGCTCCCTCATCACAAGATCAATCAACATTTATCTGCTGCTGCCATCGCCGCGCTGACTTACATAATCCCTTTGTGTTCCACTGTTTCTCTGTCTGACAGCAAATACAGTTCCAAACCCCTTTTGGAGATTTGGCCCCAAATCTGCACGATGTTTAATGATCTGATTTGATTTGATTCTTGTGTGGTGTCTTTTTTCCCCTATGTGCCTCTATGGGTGATAAAGCTGCAGGACTGAAGAAAACTTAAAGAAAGTCTGTTTTTTGTTTAATGGGGACCTTAGGGATATAAATTCAATTGAAAAAAAAAAAAATATCCAACTTTGAATGAATTTGTCTGTTGTAAACTGCCTCTGATGAGAACAAACAAGCAGCAGCACATGTGTGCATCCACATCTGCAATGTTCTGTACTTGAATGAAGTGAAATTTAGTTAGCAAGTACACACTTATGGTAATAATCAAGCAGATCGAATAAAGCTGACAGTCGCGGTGAGGCTGAAGAGACATGTTGGTATCTTACCATGTTCATGTTAAGGTTGGCAGGTTCACATGTTTTATTGAACCACTGTTAACTATACATTAGAAGTGATCAGGAGTTATAAAATATTTTAATTTGAGAAAATAAATGTTAAGGATTTAAAAATGGATAGTTTAACATCTTCGTTTCCATGACAACTGGGCCATGTCATCTGCTGAGGAAGACGGTGTGATAAGAGTGAAAGCTCTCGATCTTGCGTTGATGTCAGTTTTGTCAATAAGGAGATTAATTGTTACATTTTGATATAATTCAAAAATGCCACAATTGTCTCATATTTAAAAGTTTGTTTTGTTTTTTTAACGTGATTGTAGAAATTATTACTATGAACTGGTTGTTGGGCATTTGTCATTATTTTTGCAGAATTAATTGAGGGTCCCTGAAGAGAAGTGTCCTGAAAAACAGAAACAATGATTTTGCATTGGGTGGGGAATTTCATCAACAAGGCCTTCCAAAATCTTGTGTGACTGGACAGAGTGAGTGATCCATGTAAAGCCAAGTAAATATTCACACTGCTAGCATCAGCTGCTGTACACTATCATACGTTGTGCTGCAATTATTTGGAATGAATTAACAGGAGATATACCCACTGAACACTGCTGACCTCTCTCTATAAATTTTAAGTAATTCAGGAATATTCCTAAGAATTTCTATTTACATTTCAGTATATTTCTTGAAAAAAAAAACAACAACTGAAAACTATAGCACCATTTCAGAAAGTGTTACCAAAATGAATTCCCAAACTTTTATTTCCCGCAGAGAATCATGATGAATGCTGTAGAATGAAAAAAAAAGGAAGTGCTGACAGTACGGTGTGTCGTGTAAATGAAGCAAACATCTTTTCTCTGCTCTCTCTCTCTCCTTCTCATTCGCTCTCATTGTCTCTTTACCTTCATGTGCTCTCTGGGCCTGTCACTGTCCACCTACGTTCTCAGATTCTCCTTGTCCCCCCGCACTGCCAGGACACCCCCAGCACACACACACACACACACACACACACACACACAGACACACACACAGACAGAGGTTAGGCTGACCATGTGGGAGATGGCTGCCTGTTTGGCCGGCAGATTCTCTTTCTTCTCTTCGGGCCGTGGGAGGTTTCTGTTTTTCTTGGTAATTTGGTGTAGGTGGCTCTTTCCTCTATTGACCATCAAAGGAATCTGAGAAAGAGGGCACTGAAATAACAAATGACAGTGGAGAGCAGAATTATCATAATCTGATTGCTGCTATTTTAGAATATTGCTTTACTGGAATTACTGTGCTGCTGGAATTAAAGGCCTGATGTTTAAAGTGTTTTTGGAGAAAAATGATGGATGGGAAGCTTTGTTTTTCTAGATTTAGTACAACTGCTTTCCAACAATCCAATTGTTTTCCTCATCTTGTAATTATCATCTATTGTAAAATTGTGAATATTCAAAAATATACCACAAAAAGATTTGTGACAGGAGATGAAAAGCAGGGGAATTAGTGCCACTACACTTTGCTTACTCTGACAGATTGGATGAATCTGACTTTGAAAAATGTTCCCTAAAATAAAACATTCAAATGCAGCAAAACTTGAAACCCACACACGCAAATACATATGAATATTATTTAGGAAAGAGAAAAATTCCCCCTTTTTGCTCCCTCTACATTCCACTCCATGAAATGAGCCACTCACTGTTTCAAAAGAGAGCATCTCTATCTGTTCTGAAATTTGCTCACAGACTACGTTACAGTATGTTAATACCAACTAACAGCACGAAACCTGCCACAGCAGAGGGAGAAGTTTTGGTGTGAAATGGCCAAAAAGTTAAAAAAAAAAAAGAAAAAGAAAAAAACATGAGGTCTATCTAGCTATTTATCTGTCATATTAATGCAGAAATCTGTTTACCAATTTCGAACTAAATATGGTTTTGTGTTTAAAATCAGAATCACACACAATCATAGCAACTTTTTATTTCAATGTAAATCTAGACAAAGCAGTAGAAGTGTATGCAGAGCTGCTGAAGCTACTCACTGTCTGATGCTGGATAGTTCCTGGAGGCGTCTACCTTCCTGCTTCTTGACTTCTGGACAAAACTTGGCTCAGCACAACCATTCTGCTCTGCCCCTTGCTGCCTGGGTGCTACCTCTGCATGCCGGGCTGTTTTACCGGCTGGCTGCATCTACTGCCTGATCTCACTTCAACATCCACTTCTAAATCTCTTTTTTTCCAGGAATACCTCACTCTGTCTGCCCGGGTCAGTTCAGTGGTTATTGTCATTTCTAACTGTGGTCTTGTCTGTTTCTGAGCTGAAGCTGAGGACAGTTCTACCCATCTTCGTCTAAATTCTGTGTTTGTGTTTGTTGGTCTGTGGCTTCCAAAGGAGAGCAGGAAATTTGTCACATGAGAAGAGAGTGGTGTGTGGGATGCAGCAGTGTGTGTGTGTGTGTGTGTGTGTGTGTGCGCGTGTGTTCACACAGCCATGTGTGTGTTTTCTTCCAGGGACTGATGGGAGCTGAAACAAATTGGCAAAGTAGATGTGAAACAAAGACAGTGTAATATAATGTTTCAATGATGCCTTGACAGTAACATCAATATGTGTGTGTGTGTGTGTGTGTGTGTGCGCGTGCCCGCACGTGTGTCTGCATGACCATTGCACATGCTCTGGGTGGGCGATGACATGCTGCGCATCATGACAGGAATGCAGAGAAAGTTTCTATTGTGTTCTATTGTCTTTGTTATGGCAATCAACAGAGTGCATACACACATTTTCAACAGTATCCTCCATATATGAATAAATACAGATGATGAATCTGTTTTAATACCAACCATGTCTATCAATCATCTCTCTACTGACTATGTTGATGTAGATGTTTCATTCAAGTATCAAAAGTGTTTCAAGGGGGTATTTCAGTATTAACACATTGCATTATTGCAGGCATATTTTGGAGAAATAGAAGATTCTTCTCTAAATGACTAACAAAGCTTTGTGCACGGTGTGGGGCAAATACATTTAAAATCCTTATCAAGTTCTATCTCCATTTTCTCATTCGCATCCCACATATTTAAAGCTCCTTTGGTTTCTGGTTGTACATATATGCATGCATTTCTCTTATTATGATTTTCAATCTACAAATGTGTCATGCAAGCAGCTCAGAGTGAAATGGAAAAGAAATACTGCTGGGCTGTGGCTGCTTCATCTCCCTCTGTAAGGCGCATTTGTTAAAAATGGAAAAGAAACTGTATAGAATCAGTGAATTCAGCTTACTTTGTAAAGCAGACGTCATCACTGAAGTTTGGGAGTAAGCTGGTGCATCTGCCTCCAGGGGAAAAGTAAATCTGAATCTTTTGACTGACACAAGAACATAGGAATTGAACTTGAAAATGTATTTCTCTTTTCATTGTGTCTTTAATAATACCAAGACTATGGACAGGATTTGACTTAATGTCCATGCTGCCCAGATGTGAAGTTTATGGAAAACTAAAGTAGTAAAACTGATTTATTTAAGTAGTAATTCCAGGATGCTATCATTTGAAGTAATCCCTACTCTAAACAACGGGCCGAATATGATTTTTCAGTCCCATTTTTTTAAGTGATGCTCATATCATTTTGGAATGAATCTCATAGCTCCCATTTATCATCTGCAGCGTATCTGGAGGATCACATGGGAGCAGCCAAAGATCAGCAGGTCAGAGTTTATTGGTTTCCACTCATTAAAGCGATCCCCTGCCTCAGTCATTAGACTGAGCCGGGCTCCACCATTGACATTTGACTTCTGTGCCATCATCAGAAAACATTAATGCTAATGTTCTGTAACAGCAATAAAGAATTAAAAAATGCTCCTTAATATCAGCGTCATTACAAAATGATGGAGAACGAGCTTTAAACTTGTCTGTTGTGCATATATGTATGAAGGTGGTAAGTGCATTGCCATATTGCATGAGTGTGTGTGTGTGTGTGTGTGTGTGATTATTCTGACAGTCCCATCAATACCCCTCCTCAGTGAGTTTGAGAGTGAAAGCTGTGGATAGAAATAATGGGGCTGCTATGAAGTAATGGATGCCTCCAACTGCAGAGAAGCAGAGTCTTACAGGCCAGAGAGTTCACAACCATTTCGCTGTCGTGTTATGTGTCATCTTCACTTCACACTATGTTCAATGGAATGCGGGGGGGAACGTGCAAAAAAACAAGTTAACACGTGTTACGTCATGTCTGCTAACAGTACACACCGGTGGAACTTTGGAAAATGCCACCAAAATCCATTCATATCCACAATGCAGAATCAAATCTTCTAAAGGTAATCCCAGCTAATAAAATCTCCTGGAATTGAACTCTGGAATTATTTTGAGTTATTTTTCTATTTTAGAAGTGAGAGCCCTTGAATTGTATGTATTATTGCTATGTTATATTTCTGAGTTCTAAGTTCGATTGATTTAATAGCAGTTTGTAAATATTAAGATGTTCTACAAGCTGGGCTTTACACCATTTCTGCTCATCAATAAAAGAGGCGTTTGTTTTTGGTGGTTGATCTGCACTGATAATAAGACAGGAGTTGAACAAAGCACACTCACCAAAAGTGAGTTGTCTGCATAAAAACTTATCCGAGTCAAATGCTGCTACACCTTCACCTCTCCTGACACCATTCTTTGGAACACCATTCCCTATGATGATCACAGGTCTGTCCTCTGCAGGCAGGGCAACATAAGAGCTTGAGACCAGTGTGGTCAGCATCAGGGGTCATTTTTGTTTTAAGAGGTCAAGCGCCCTTGCCTTTCTGGGCAAGCCGCGGGGGAGGAAACGCTCGCCCACTGCGCAGGCCTCCGGTCACGCACTGTGGGTCGGCTGGCTGGAGCGACAGAGGCAGGATATTGATGTATCTGCTTGGATCAAAGCGAGGATGGGATATCCTATGCTTTCCCCTCACAACATTGGCCCGGGAGATAGGGTTAGGAGGAGCTGATTTACTATGTTCTCAGTGGATCGCAGCTCAGATTTGAGGTTGGAGATCTCTGACAGAGACATCTTGGGCCCAACGTATCCTCAGCTTCTCCAAGAATGACACTGGTGAGGAAGTAAGCAACCAGAGACAGAGAGATGTAAAATACCAGAATAAAATACCATAAAATCTGCAATAAAAAATGGCCACCTAGCCTAGCCACCAGGCTAAAGACAAACCTATCTACAGTGAGCTGGCAGCATTCAGGAGTCAGCTCCTCACGGTCCATTTGAAAGATCGTTTTCAATCATTCACAGTTAGATCAGTACCCCTGCATCAGCTGTAACATGCTGCTTTCACATTTTTTTTTTTTTTTACTTTTAATATTCATTATTTTATTTGAAAGTGCATTTGTCTGATAATACTCCTGCTTAAGTAACATTTACTTTTACTTGTAAGGCAGTATTTTTACATTTTGATATGGCTGCATTTACTATAAAAACTATCTGAACACTTCTTCCACCACAGGGCCTGAATACAATGTTCTCCAGTGAACAACAATTCAACTGTTCTGATTACATTTTAAATCTTACTTTGCATATATGTTTTTTTGGTTTTGTTTTTGCTTCATATTTAGTTGGTTGTGTGTTCATCTTGAATTTTTTCAAAGAAATGGTCCACAAATACTTAAAAACTGGAAAGCAAACCAAGTGTGTAGATGTCCTCCAAATGTGAAATATGGTCACCAGCTCCCCTTCTGTTGCTGAGTTATGGAGTTGAATAATGGCCACGAAAGTGTTCTGCAGAACAGTATGATGTCATGGTGAAGTTGACCTTTGACCTTTTGGAAATAAATTCATCACTTCATAATTTTATCGTCAGAGTCATTTGTGTTAACTTTAGTCAAAAGTAGCATATGAATACCTGTGTACATACAGACACAGCTCTGCTGGCATGAAAATAAAAAACTAAACTAAAGTGACAAATTATTCCCTTTGATGAAACAGATCATTTTTGATGAAATTCAATCTCAAAACACACTTTTATTGTGGTGTGAATGGGTGAAATGACTGACTTCATATATTCAGAATGTTTGAACATTTTATCGCAGTTTACTTTGTTTCCAGAGAAAGACAAAAGACAGACAGATAGAAAGAAAATGGCAAAGACATTAAGCAAATGGCATCATTAAAGTCAGTTAATCTTCACCTGTTGACTTTGTACTTGTGGAGCCCTCCATTCATCTTTCAGCAGCTCCCAGGAGCTGCTCTGGTGTCAGACAGGCTAACAAATGACCTCAACTAATCGCTATTTAATTTACTACCAGCAGTCACATTGAGACATGAGGGCTAGGTAGAATCCAAGTAACCATCTCCCTGTGTGTGTGTGTGTGTGTGTGTGTGTGTGTGTGTGTGTGTGTGTGTGTGTGTGTGTTGTCTTGTGCAGATTGTGTGAGGCTGTACAAACATGGTGGAAGTTTAGCCATTAGTCGATTAGTGCATTAATCATACGTGGAGGTTCTCTCAGCAATAAGCTGCTGTCCATCAAAATAATTAACCATGATAGTCCCAGTAATTAATGTCTCACATCACTCTTATGTCTTCACTTGTCTTGTCTGTGTTTTTATTGCTGCTGCTGTTGTTTGTTTGGCTTTTTTTTTTTTTTTTTTGCAGCTAATAATGGCCTCCCAACAATGCAAGGGTTCAATGAAAATTAGGTTTTTAAAGTTTAGTTCACATCATACAATCAAATATGTGAATTTGATGTGCTGAATTAAATCTAATGACTTCCAAATGGGGTCAGAGTGATATATGTGCTAATTCTGTGCCTCTCTCTCACAGATCAAATGTCAAAACTCTGTCAGATGACACGGAAGTTCCTCAGAGACCACAGAAACTTAAATACATTTTTTCCTTCTGCAAGCCATTGCATTCATGTTAAAGATGTAATCCTTAAAATTATCATGAAAATCAAATCTCATTTTTGATACTATATTTGATACTATGTTTTATGTAGTAAATAATTAATGACCCTGACCACCTCAACATGACCAGTAATGTAACATGAGCTGTAATAAATGGCCTGAAACATGGAGAAACACTGCCATGGTCCTTTAAGTACTGCCGATGCTAATACATTTCTTATATGATATATTGTGCAGCCAATCAAATTGAGAACTTAGATGAGTATTTTTAAGGAAAATATTAAACAAGATATTCTTTAATATTTACCATATCACCCATGAAAATAATGAGGCCAAGCTCTAAAGCTAAACTAAAACTGAAACTAAAGTATGAATGGCTTTAACGCTTGCTGACTGTAAGCGAAATCTTTGAACACAGCCTCCCCTTTTCTCTTTGAGTGCATGGCAGCCACTAAGAGCCACACTGCAGTCAGACACTAGACCTAGTAAGACAAAACATTGTGCCATAGTATCAACCTAAACCCCTCTTTTAACCTCGCTCTCTTTTTTTGTTTATTTCAATATACAAGTACAATCAGTCATATTGCTTGAAATGCTGACTGTAGTTAGGATATCATAAATGTCCAAGGTTTTACTCTCAAATTGAGATAAGGAGGGTAAAAGTGTGGCATAAGCACCTTCTTATAGTTCAGGGCAATATTACCTGACAAATATCTGACATCTTATTGGTCCCTTCTTTCCAGAGGTGTTTGATCTAACACTGCTTCTTCTACAATGTAAGATGCCTTCTTAATGTTTGTTCCATTTACAGGAAGTATTGGGGATGCTATTACTGTATCATTATAGATTCTTATTCAGTCAATATTTCTGAGAAAATTCTTTAATCAGTGGCAGCCTATCAGAACCATAACATCTAAGAGACATATTAATACACCACTGGAGCCCTATGAGGCTTGGCCCTTCTCTAATAGCCCGGGTGATTAGGATCCTGCCCAGTCAAGTGACCTATATAAACATTAATTCAAACAGACACACACACACACACACACACACACACACACACACACACACACTTACTGTACATGTACATTCTTGTCCATTGAACTAGAGTCATAAAAATTTACAGGCTGGTAAATGGGAGACTGGCATTCAGGCATTATTGTGTATCTCCACCATTACTTTAATGACTTAACTGATACCATTATCATATCCGATTATCTTCATTAACTTTAACTTTCATAATTTCATGCATTGCTGAAATGTGAGATCAATTGTCCTTAATTTGAAATACAACATCCTGCTCTAAACCTCTCTCTCTCTCTCTCTCTCTCTCTCTCTCTCTCTCTCTCTCTCTCTCTCTCTCTCTCTTCGTTTGTGTGTGTGTGTGTGTGTGTGTGGGCAGGAGGGTGTCAGGAAGACAAATGACCTCAGTGGCATCCAGGCAGTCAGGAGTCCTGTAATTAGCAAACAACACAGAGGAGATCAGGAGTCAAATGTATGTGTTTTCCTTTTATGGCATGTCTTCATTCACCACTACACATTCAACACAGCAACAACAAGTAATTATAGAGAAAAGACAAGATGACATCTGAAATAAAGCTGGAAGAAAAAGTAGTCCTCAGATGGAATGACATGCTGGTTCATGTACAGAAGTTGTGCGCTGTAACAGAGCATCTTCAGGAACAGGACAGTCTGAAAACTGACTGCTAAACATGTTTTCTGACATTATTAAACAAATTCAAAAAGAAAGTATTCAGTACAAGAGAACTTTTGGAATTTAAAAAAAAAATTCAACCTTTAGAAATGTTGTTTTAGAGAGTTTAAAAGAATTTTTTTCATTTCATTTTCAATTTCAATTATTCAGATGACTACGTATATCATTAATATGTATGAGGAAAGAAATAAACTGCATCAGTGCAGAATCATGCTTTTCTTTATGAATGTCTTTACAAGTGAATTTCAGTGAAGCTAAAATGTACGCTGAACAAAATGGCCGATACATCAGCTGTGTCAGTCGCATCCATGCTTAGTGCTGTTTTTGTGGCCATTATTTTGAAGGATGTAGCTCATGGATCCCTTCAAAAATCCCCATTTACTCCTCATAAAAGAGCCTTCTGCAAAAGGGCAAGTGGACACATAGCCACCAGTGTACGAATGTATGTGTGAATGGACGACTGCTGACTCGTGTTGTAAAAGTGCTTTGAGTGTTTATTAAGAGTGCTACGTAAATACAGGCAGTTATTGCTGCTATGAATTTTTAATCCATGAAGATCTTATACTTTTTCCACACCCTAGAAAAGCCATTCTTATTCTTGACAGGACATGGAAACAGTCGTCAGTGAATACAACGCCAGACCTATTCGAAAAAATAAATAAATAAATAAATAAATCAGTATGTGTGGTGATTCAGAGATCTGGAAACAGGATTTCCCAAAATGCTACATATTTATATGTCATCAGATGCTAGTATAATCACACCCACATAGACACACTCTCTCTTTCTCTCTCTCTCTCCCACACACACACACACACACACTTAACAGATTATTAGCATCATCACTCTCCTCAATTTGGTCCATACATTCATTCAAATCCAGCCTCCCCCTCTTCTTGTCTTCCTGATATTGATGATAATCCTATCAACATGTTATTGCTTTGACTCTCTCTCTGCTCAACAGGTCAATTAAGGCAGCTAGGTGCAGTAATAAAGGGACTTAACAGGCTAATTGGCCTGTTTGGTTTGGGACATGCTTTGTTTTAACTTGGGCTAAGGTTACCTCTGCTCCAATACTAATATACAAACAGCCATATCATACAAACACATGTCTCACCTGACTGTCTGTACATTTCTATAAAACTGACGGTGTTGTAGGAAAAAACTTAAAGCATGTGATAAAAACGTTTTTTACGTGCAGGCTGGCCTCCTATTTTGCAGCTTTTCTCCTCTTCCCCTGAAAATTTCCCAGGTGCTTTAAGGCCTTGATAACATGTATATACAGATATTTTTTAAGTAATGTGAGCAAAATGTAGCCAATGGAGAGTAAGGAGGAAAGGTTGAGGTGGCAGGTGGTCTAGGTCAGGGGTGTCAAACTCAAATACACAGTGGGCCAAAATTAAAAAAAAATGTTCCAAGTCAAGGGCTGGACTGGTTCAATGTTTATTACAAAAAAATGATAGTTTATAAGACCGTTTTTATCTATAAACAACAACATTAAACAATATAAAATTCAGTTGCATTCATTTCTTCTGACTCTTTATGCAGTTTTTCCAGAGTAATTTACCTGTCATGGTGTTTCGTTTCATAGTGCCTTCTTACGTTATATTCTTTAATTACAGCCACACTGTCTCCACACAGAAGACAAACAGCTTTGTCCTTCATATCCGCAAACACATACTTTGCCTCCCACCTGCCTTGAAAACCCCTGTTTTCAAAGTCCACCTTCCCTTTAGCCATTTTTCAGGGAGAGAGTCACTGAAAGTTGACCACAGGTAACGAGCTCCATCAGACTGCTGATGAATGAGTGGGGCAGGGACTCACACTTGGGGGCCTTTGACTGACGTGCAAATGCACTGGCAGTGCATTGTGGGACTTGTAGTACTACTGGTGCGTGCAATATACCAGTGGGCCAGCTCTAACAATGATTAGATATTATCATGCAGGCCAAAGATAATTCCATCGTGGGCCGGTTTTGGCCCGTGGGCCTTGAGTTTGCCATATATGGTCTAGGTGTATCACCTAGATTAAAATAATACCACACCCTTTTCAGTGCCGGAGGGGGGCAATTTAGTTACAACTACAATTCCAAAAAAGTTGGGACACTACGTAAAACATAAATAAAAACAGAATGCAATGATTTGCAAATCCTTTTTTGACCTATATTCTTTTTAATACAGCACAAAGACAACATATTTAATGTTCAAACTGGTATACTTTATTGTTTTTTGAAAATATACACTCATTCTGAATTTAGTGCATGCAACACATTCTAAAAAGGTTTGGACTGGGCTATGTTTACCTCTGTGTTACATCACCTTTTCTTTTAACAACACTCTGGAATTCTGGAACTGAAGACATTTAATTGCTGAAGTTTTGAAATTGAAACTCTTTTCCATTAATGCTTGATATACAACTTCAGTTGCTTAACAGTCCAGAAACTCTATTGTCCTATTTTGCGCTTCATGATGCACCACAGATTTTGAATGGCAGACAGGTCTGGACTGCAGGCAGGCCAGTCTAGTACCCATACTCTTTTACTATGAAGCCACGCTGTAGTAATGTGCAGAATGGGGCTTGGCTTTGTGCTGAAATAAGCAGTACCTCATCTGGGTGGCAGCATATGTTGCTCCAACCTGTACGTACCGTTAGCATTAATATGATGTGCAAGGTCCCTATGCTATGGGCACTGGCACACCCCCATACATTCAAAGATGCTGGCTTTTGAACTTTGCACAGGTAACAGTCTGGATGGTGCGTTTCGTCTTTATCCCGGAGGACTCAACATCAGTGATTTCCACGAACAACTTGAAATGTGGATTCGTCAGACCACAGCACGCACCATCTGAGATGAGCTTGAGCCTGAGAAGTCACCCGCGTTTCTGGATGTTGTTGATATATGGCTTTCGCTTTGCATGGTACAGTTTTAATTTGCATTTATAGATGTCGCGACAAGCTGTGTTTACTGACAATGGTTTCCGAAATGTTTCCAAGCCCATGTGGTGATATCCTTTATACAGCCGTGTAAAGGATGAATAAACCTAACTCTGCCCTTCCTCAACCCCAGAACCACAGCCCTGACCCTTTTTTTTGTCAAAACCAGCCTCAACCCAACGCTGTGACAAAGAGCCTCAGTGAATTCACACTGTTAGAGTCCCAAATGGACTATCCATCAGCATCATAACATGGCTGTTTTCCTCTCTGCGGAAGTTGGATGGTTCAAAATCGATTAGTCCTAGTTGATAAAATGACAAATCAAATTCACAGGGCTCATTGTGCAGTTAAATGATATGAATGAAGAAAATAAAAATAATGTTATGAAGGCTGATTGTATGCTAATTGTAGGCATAAATCATATTTGTGTAAGAAGTGAAAAGACAGAGACAGCATGAGAAAGTGAGGGAGGGGTCACTATGCCAGAGAAAATATTGAAGCCATATCTCCAAAGTCTCAGGCTTGACTCTATGAGGATGAATGTGTAGAAATATCAATGCAATGATATTATTCAACTAAAATGTGAATAATAACATATCTGTCATGAAAACAGATGGTGAAGGCTTGTTTGAGTGCGGAAATATGACTTTATGTTCAGTCACCACATACAATCTGCTGTACAATACAACTAAAAGCACAAATCCACCCTAAAACAGAGTCTATATGACACTGGTATAGTCCAAAGACAGCCGGATAATTCATATGGATTCATTAAGAATTATCAAATGCATGATATCACACTAAAACAGTTTGTGCATTTAGGAATTATTTGCCAAATATGGACCAATGTTTTTAATTAAATCACAAGATACCATTCACTGTTAAAGGAGGAATTCTTAAAAATGGAAATATAGCAGTCTGTGGTTGTTGTCACACCTAATGCACGCAGCTTTTTGGCATGTTGGTGTCTGGTACACCCAACCCAAACACTTCCTTTTATGTCTTCTTTTCCAAAACACACCATTTATTCATAATGTCTTTTATTACAAACTGTACAAATGTTTGCAGGTCATGTGCTGTTGCATGTGTTGCAGATCAGCAGGTATTCTGTACCAGTCCTGTGTTAACAAACACAAATTGAGCTTGAAAGATAACTATAGATTTCAAAACATGCATATTTATTCTCCACCCACAGTTTACATTCAGTTCACTCACTCATATTACTGGAGGCCTACACCAAGCTAAAGGTCAATTTCAAGACACACAGACATGCGTGGATGTTTTCAGTGCACCTCTGCAACCACACACACACACATGCAGGTGGGTGGGAAAGGAAATCCCCTCTGTGTATTCTTTCACTCTAGCTATGAGTGTATGTCTGACATTCAGCTAATCCGTTCAGTAGCGTCTCGTCCGACCTCGGGATTTTCCTCTCTCCTCGTCAACATTACCGGACTTACTTTTTAGTGAGATGAAAATTTCTATTTGATACTGGCAACTGAGGTCTAATTCCCAAATTAAGGCAGTGGTACTTGCCTAAACATGACCTAATGTTACTAAAATAACATCCATAGCATGTACACTCTAATTAAAAAGCAAATTTAAACCCTAAAATAAGAAGCCAAAAATTAAAAAAGATAAATCTTCCACAAAAAAAAAAGAGGAGTAAAGAAATTTGGTAATATGAAAAACAAGCATGACCTAAAAGAATCAAATCTTAAGATTAAAGAAATAAAATAAAGCTCTTTGGGGGGTTGTTTCAGCAGCCAGCAGCAGAGGATGCTACACACTGGACCATTAAAATGTGTCGTGATAGACGCAAAATGGCTTAAGACACTGGCATGTTAAAAACACTGGCATGCAACCTGGTGGGACCAGGTTGAGGAGCGACATGTTGTCTCACCAAGAGCTTTTTGTTTTCACAAGAATGCTTGCAGACAAAAGTTACGTACCCTAAGGAAATCTCATAACAATTTCTAAAGGACTCACAGAATTTAAGAATCACTATGTTCTTCGACTTGCCGTCATAACTCGCTGTGACCATAACAACCACATCAACTACGGTGACGAAAACAATACAGCAGTTGACTGAGTTTCCTGATGTCTGAGATAAATGCTGAATGATTCAATAGCAGAGAACAGACACATAAAGCGAAACAGTATTGGAACAACATCAACTTCAACGTCTGATTATCTGGTCTGGACAATCCAAACAGTAACATCTGATAACAATACTCCTACTTAGATTTGCTGATGATACTATGAGTTAACAAAACCTGCTACGTTAGTTGTGTCACATTGCTAATCATTTCCCTCTTTTTTAAGGTACAACGTGCCCTGTTCAGCTGCATGATGAGATTATAGCCTCTGGTGTTACATGCGGTGGTGTTGAACCCTGCTGCCATATATTCAAAATAGAAAACATGGCAAAGGCTCACTGTGTGAAGGCAGCATACTGGGCAGCACACAGATTGCCACAAAGCTGCCTTATGACTGACAGACCTGCACCATGGAAAAGAATCCCTCTGTATATGGCCTATGTCAGAGGCTCGATAAGGCGTGTTAGGAAAGAACAGATCGGGGGTCACTTTCATTGCATTGATCCTCCATCACCAAAGCCATGAAACATGGGCAACATTGATGGCTATTGTTGTTCCTTGTAACCCATTATTTTACCTATATTGATTCTGTCTTGACACTGTGCTTCCCCTTTCTTCACTCTCTGTCTCTGCTGTCACCAGACAAAGGAAAGATGACCTTTGTCTAGTTGCAGGCTATATTTTAGTCTTTTTAAAACCTAGTAATACAACCCAGATTTCAAAAAGTTGGTCAAGGTAAACAGGTTCATTGGTAACGGGTGGGTATGAAAGGGCGTCCGCGAAAGGCTCATCCAGCTCCAGATCCAGGACCATCCAGATTGTTACCAGTGCAAAGTTCAAAGGCCAGGATCTGTGATGTATGGGCAACATTAATGCTGAAAGGTACATACTGATTTTGGAGCAACATACATTGCCATTTCAACAACCTCTTTTTCAGGGATGTCCCTGATATTCCACCAAGACAGTGCGAAGCCACACAGTGCATGTGGTACAACAGCATGGTTTCTTAGTAAAAGAGTGCAGGTACTAGAGTTGCCTGCATGCAGTTCAGACCTGTCACGCATTGAAATATTATTAAATATAAACCAGCAAACTTGACAGACTGCTCAGTCCAGCACACCATGATAGGAAATTTGGGCCATCATAAAAGCTCCAGCTTAGAGCACCCTTAGTGCAAAAGAGCACACTCTGTAGATGCAACATGGAGATAAATGTATTTATTCAATGCCTGTTTATTGTGTATAAACCTCACACTTAGGCACAAATTGTCACAAAAAATAGACTTCAAGCATAAATAAATGTTTCAGGTCACCATTACACCCGCAAAACACAGCTGAGGTGCAAGCTTGCACGGAGGCGGTGACAACAGGTGCATAGATTAAAATGAGAGTGTATCTGTGAGACATGCCAGTAAGAAAAATATTTCTGATAAACCTTGTCAGCAAATACCCTGTCTAACCCTCCTGTTGTCCTTGTATTCTGTATACACCCTGTGTCCGTGTCCTAAACCCCCAAAATGAAGCAGCTTAATTGAATTTTAAACAACAAATCTATTTTGCCTGAAGAAACAAATTGTCATTCACCGCAAATTGTGTGAATACCTGAGTTTTCCCTCTTCACATGGCAGAAAGACTGCATTTATTCAGGAGACACCACTTGTTTCTATGACAGTCAGTTGTATTATTTTTTTACTGTATATGTGGTAAGCAATTCTATAGCAGAAATGTGCAAAAACTAGTTTTGAATGCATTTTCATTTTTATTTATCCCAATAAGTCAAGTTTTTTTTTTTTTTTTTGGGGGGGGGGGGGGGGGACAATGTAATAAAATATACAAAACAAAAATGTGAACATGTGAAACAAACAACATAACTCAGTCAACTAATTAGCACATGAAATATATTTTTTACACCTGCTGGGGCTGGGGCTGGGGCACACACACAGATAGGTGGCAATATTGTTATATTTCAATCACAAGAGCCCGTCTGCTCCCCTATTTCTAGACACTCTCATCTATAGTGCCACCCCCTTCGGTCAGATCCGGTCGCAGGCAGTGCACTCTGCCAGAGAAGACCACATGTCTTGTCATGTTTATATCTGCTACGGATTGATCTTAGACAGAACTAAAGCATTCTCACATTTTTGTGGTGTGTAACTGACTCTGTGACTTGAGATTTCAACTCAATTTTGCTGTCTGGTCATTTTGACCAGAAGACAATATTAGTACCTTCTTTTGTACAGCTTACATGGAAATATGAATAAAGACAACATTTCACTTCTTCTAATGTTGGCAAGTTGAAAAAATATCATTTAGGGAATTTTTCTCTGCTGTTAAAAACAGTCATTTTGACACGAGGACAACCAGAGGGCTAAACCAATCAGTAGGTGAGTTAACGTTGCCATAGAGACCAGGTTAGATTGCATTATTATTACAAAACCATGATATAACTATAATATATAACACTAGTCATAATTCTGCAAAAGTGGTGTAGTCAATAATGCATCACTCCCACACAGACAGTAATATTGTTAAGTAACGTAAAGTACGTAATGCATTTTGAAACACCAACACTCTGAATGTCTAATCACTGATTCCGTTGTTTGCATTATCAGTCAGCCCTCACATGTATGTTAGCTTTATGTTGACCTCAAAGCAGTGAAGACATGACTTGATGTCCTATTTAATGCAAATACAAACAATGATGAGTTACGAGGTTATCATTGACGCACAATCACCAGGGCAAAAAAGCACAGCAAGTACAAAATTGCTGCATGAACATGTGAACTGCAAACAGCCCTCTTCAACACACACACACACACATAGACACATGCACACACACAGAATGTGGAGTATTGTGAAGGATAATGGTGCATTGGAAGGGTTTTATGTACTATGACCTAATGCATCACACATAAAGAGGCTCTCCACTTCTCGTCCCGCTTCCCCTCTATTTTCCTTTCCTCTCCACCCCTATTTTTCTCCTCTCTTGTGTCCATCACTTCTCCTTGTCTCCTCTCTCCACCTTTTCCGCCCCTCCTCTCCACTCCTTTTGAATTCTCATTTCTTCCCAGCCTTTTCCTCCTCCTCTTTCCTCTTGTCTCTCTTTTTCCCTTTCCTTGCCACCTTTCATCTTCCCTTCTCTCCTACTTTGCTGCTACTGTCCTCTTTTCCCCTACTCCTTTCATCTCTCCTTTTGTTTCTCTTCCATGCTCCTGTTG
Organism: Chaetodon auriga; assembly: GCF_051107435.1. Classification (NCBI taxonomy): domain Eukaryota; kingdom Metazoa; phylum Chordata; class Actinopteri; order Chaetodontiformes; family Chaetodontidae; genus Chaetodon; species Chaetodon auriga. Next base: position 20,767,606 of record NC_135093.1, on the reverse strand, counting down.
TTCCTCTCCTTTCTCCATCTCTTCCCCTCTCTTCTTCATCCTTTCATTTCTTCTCTCCTGCTTGGCGTCTATCTTCATCTCCCCTCATTTTCTCTTCACATCTCCCCTACTTTTGCATTTGCCTCTCTCTTCCTCATTTTACTCTTCCTTTCATCTCTCATCTCTCATCCTTTTTTCCTCCTCTACACACTGTCCTCTTCTCTTCTGTTTCCTCTCCTCTCCTCTCTTCTTCCTTCCTCTACACTCCTACACTCTTCTTTTGTGACAGTCTGACAAAGATAACATATCATCCTGCAGTGATCACACACCCAACCACACACACTTACACACACACACACACACACACACACACACTTACACACACACACACACACACACACACACACACACACACACACATGCAAAGACATATACAAATGCTCCCACTGCATTCCATTCACTCTTAGTATCTGACATCTATCTGTGATGAATGTCTGACCTTTGACCTCTAGTCCTCTTGATGCCCAAATCTTGAAACAAGTTCACCTTTAATTGCCAGTGCTGATATTAACATGCAAATCACATTCATGCCCACACATATACACACACACATACACACACACATACATGCACACACCCACACAGACACTCATGTACACAAAACACCACACAAAAAGTCAAAAAAGTTCACTTTTAATAACCGCAGCAGCTGATGACTGTGGTGTAGACCTACCAACCACCTGCCCAGCATACACACACACACACACACACACACACACACACTGTTCATGAGTGATTACATTATCTCTGCTCACTAATGATGCTGGTGTGTCTTCTGTTTCCTCCTGGAGAAAATTGATAGGAAACCGTACCTGCTCCAACGCCTTTAATGTTGTTAAAGCAGCATAGGAGAAGCTCATCTACTCCCTGTTTTCATTTCGTTGGGGATGAGTTGTGGGGGGAGGGTGGCGGGGGAAGGTGTAGACATCATAATCAGGCATTATTATCAGATGCCAATGTGTGTAGTTTAGATAACGGAGGAGGAGCGGGTGGAATGGGGGGTCTTAATGTTGTGACAACGGAGTAGGAGTGAATTAGATAGTGCCCTAACCTCCAGGCTGATAATAACGCTCATAATTGAATGCCATTCAGTTGTACAGACACTAGTTAAACAACCAGCCCAGTCAAAGAGAAGAGAAGAGAAGAGAAGAGAAGAGAAGAGAAGAGAAGAGAAGAGAAGAGAAGAGAAGGCATGACAAGACAAGAAAAGAGAAGACAAGACAAGAAAAGATGAATACCAATTTATGAACACACTCTAGTGTTAGTAGTGTGTAGTGTCTCAAGTATGATTTAAACTTTATTTTAGGTTCCATTGTACATTCCAAAGTTTCCAGTGATATGAAATATGTCAGGCTGGATTTAGAGCAGATCCTGTCTGATCAAAATGACATGTAGAAAATTTTTGAGATTCTTTGTACAGGAGCACTCTTAGAGGTAATGTTTGGAAATACATCAAATTTGACACTTTTTTTTTTTTTTTTTGACACTTTCCTTACCTGAAGCACAACATCATGAGTTGTGTCAGCATGTGCCCCAAAACCAAATATATATAAAGGGGCGGCTGTGGCTCAGGAGGTAGAGTGGTCCCTGGCCTCAACAGTCTACATGCCGAAGTATCCTTGGGCAAGATACTGAACTCCAAAACTAACCCCAATGCTGCGCCATTGGTGTGTGAATTCACTTTGGATAAAAGCGTCTGCCAAATGACTAATCGTAATATATATTTACATTGAAGTGACAAAGTCCTATAGTAGCCGTAGTAATTATAATGGAAGCAAGGGTAACAATGTCTGCAGAGTGAGGCAATCAAGCGTGGATGACAAGAAGATATCAGACTTTAACACAAGAGATGACTGTTTCTTGTTTCCAACCAATAGTGAACATTCCTTTGTTTTTTAATGCATGACCACCATTGTTCCCTCATTTTGACCACGTGGTTACTATTGTAACCATGAAGATGAAGCTCCCCTAACCTCAACAAAGCAGTCATTTAACCCAAATCTTACCAGACTGAAACCAGACTATTGTCACATCATAAAAAGGATTATTTATTCAGCAGTTTATTTGTAACAGTTTGGAAGGCATGTCGTCCTCCTAGTGGGTTCATAAGATTATAGGGCATGGACAAATGTGTCGTGTCATGTAATTTGGAGCACTTGTACCAAATTTTGGTTTTATTGCAAAAGACATTTCTCCTCTCATCCAAGAGGCTTCTTCAGTTCCAGCTGACTGGTGTGAAGTCCCAGGCATTTATCCCCTTGCAGGATCATAGTTCTGCCCAGGTATCTGTGAGTAGTTAGGATCACGAGTCATGGTGTTGATGGATCAGTGGGTGTTAATGGGTGAGAATGGGTGGGTCGTTGACCCACCTGACCATCATTTGACTCATTAGGTTCACATGAGTCCTGGTGTGAACAACTTTTAAATTGCCTGGGGGGGGATCTCAGGACAGCATTGTAAGTGGCTGATAAGTGGCGTCTTAGACCACCTCCTCTGTTTTGTGATGGTCTTTCCAGTTTGACATGGATGGCTTCTTTCACTCCTCTTTCAAACCATCGGTCCTCCCTGGCCAAAATATACATGATAGTCCTCAAATGAATATCCCTTGTGCTTGAGGTGTAGGTGGACTGCTGAGTCTTGACCTCAAGTGTTGGTTCTCGTTTGTTGTGCCATGTGCTTGTGAAGCTGTTGTTTCATTTCCCCGATGTCTGTGCATTCCTTGCTGCATTGCACTGTATACACTACATTGCTCTGCTTATGCCTGCGTGTTTTGTCCTTAGGGTGGACAAGCTTCTGCCTCAGGGTGTTAGTGGGCTTGAAGTGCACAGGGATGTGGTGTTTGTTGAAATCCTTGTGAGTTTTCCAGATGCTCCTGCAATGTGAGGGATGACAATGTTGTTCAATTTATGGTCCTTTTCTACTCTTTCTGCTCTGTGTTTTTTCTTGATGAAGGTCCAGTTTGGGTAACCACGTGTTCTGAGTGCTTCCCTGATGTGTTTCTGCTCCTTGTCCTTGCCTTCTGTCCTTGTCGGCATGTTCTGAGCCCGATGGTGTAGGGTTCTGATAACCCCCAGCTTATGCTCCAGTAGGTTGTGAGAATCAAATAGCAAATATTGATTTCTGTGCATGAGTTTTTTGTGTACTTTGATGTTGATGCTCCCGCCATCTTCAATGTGCACTGTACAATCCAAAAAAGGCCAGACTGCCTCCTTTGACATCCTCCTGAGTGAACTTGATGTTGTTGTCCACTGCATTGATGTGATCCGTGAAAGTTTACACTTGCTATGATCTAATTTTGACAGAGGTGTCATCTACATACCTTAACCAATGGCTGGGGGGCATTCCTGCAAAGGAGATCAGAGCTCCTCTCTCTACTTCTTCCATATAGCGATTGACCACTATTGGAGAGATTGGTTATCCCACGGCACAGCCATACTTCTGTCTGCAGATACCCTGGTTGTACTGGAAATAGGTGCTCGTCAGGCAGGGGTCTAGCAGGGCACATACATGGTCTAGGGTGAGGTTGGTTCTGTTGATGAGAGTGCTGTCCTGTAGCAGTTGTTTCTGTAGCAGCATAGAAATATTGTTTATTTATCTATGCACTGCTGCACGTAATGAACCAGGCGATGGCCAATCAGGGAAACGAGCGGCGTATAAAAGCGACAGCTCGTTCCCCGGGTCCGTCCTCTCTGCACTTCACCTGACGCGTCATTTCCGGGTCAGAGCTGTCGGTCCTTAACAGATTGCTGTGCACCGCTTCGTGCCTCCCTGAGTTTATTCCTGTGCGTGGCCTTTGTGTGGTTGAGAGCCCTGGTGACTGTCTGCAGCCCTCTCGCTTCCCTTGTGTGTGTGTGCGCGTATGCCCATCTTCAACAGCAATGCTAACGCTGTTTTGAACAGGTTAAACGGCTGCTGTTTTGTCTCCACAAGAAGTTTCCTCCGCGTTGCTCTGGCGGAGCGAGTGGTCTTGCCACGGCGGCTCGGCCCGCGAGTTTAATAAAACTTTTTAACCGGGGTTGCGTCCCTTTTCTTAACCGGATGCATGCGTGTTTCCTACTCTCCCTACCCCTGTGTTATTTACATTAGATTTATTTGGTTGTATTTTGTTTATTTTGATTTTGTATTCTTTCTTTCATCGCATTTATTTAGTTATTTGACTTAGTTTGATTTCAAGCGTCTCCTTTGTTTCTTATGTTTGCTGGGTTAATTTGAGGGGTTTGTCCCTTGGTATTGTTTGTTATAAGTTCTAATTTAAACGATTTATTTTTGTATATTTTTGGTTAAGAGTTTAACTTTGTTTGAACTTTGGTTTGATTTTGAATGATTTTGTTGGTTTCTCTTCTGTTGTTGTCCCTGTCCCACTAATTTGTTTTCCCCCTTTTCAGCTGCTGGAGGCCGGTGGTGGTGACGGTGCCGGTGAAAGGTGGTGGTGTCCTCCGGTTTGTGTGCTGTGCTCCCCTGGGATTTGGTCACTTCACTGTCCATCACGTGTGTGTGTGTGGGTGTTTTAAGTTGGTATTATTTTTTTTCATATTTGTTTGGCTCACTCCCCCTTCACTAGCACTCGCCCACCCCGATGCCTCAGCTCCTGATCAGGTCTCCCCTTTTCCTCCCTGTATGAATGGTTTGCTTTTAAAAATACAATTTAATAAACTTGTCCTTTAACCCTTGGAACCACGTCTCTGCCCATCAGTAGAAACGGACCTGTGTGTCTATTTCCCTGGGTGAAATTCCCGGGGTGGCGTTGTCGCGCAACAGTTAGTGTGTACAAGCATACGTACAGTACTCAATCACCTCCTCCTACTCTCCACCGCCACATTTCCTTACAGTCTTTACTGCTTCCAGGGTGGGAAAGCATATGAAGAATGAAGTGACATCATAAGATACCATGGTTTCATCAGAGTCCAGTTTTAAATTTCTCACCTTAATGGGAAAATCCTGGGAGTTTTTGATGTGGTGTGGAGTGTTGTCTCCCAAAGGATGGATCTGAGCAGGGCTCCTTCCTTGTGTATCTTGGGGAGTCCATAAATGCAAGTAACACCCTGAGGCAGAAGCAGTTGGGGAAACAAAAACAACCACTTTACACACACAAGGCACAACACAGGAGAGCCAATACATCAGCTCAAGACTTGGCAGTGCACCTTCAACTCAAGGACAAGTCCAGTTGCCTTGGTACTTAGAAGTACCATGACCTGGAGGAATGAGAATTTTCACAGACAAAAGTCCTGTAAATTTTGACTTAAGTTATGAATTTACAGGAGTGTCATGACTGGCTAGGTGGCTGTGTCTCGTAGCAATCTAACAATCAGATCTACGAGAAAGTTAGATGATCTCTGAAAAAAGACTCACACTGATCTGAGTTTGTGTTTGTTGGTGACGTTCTGTCTCTGGTGAAGCCATGGAAGCTGACTGAACTGGTTAAAAAAAAAATGTTTTAAGGAAGCATTGCTGTGACCTGCGGTGTTTGAGTAGAAGAAGATCGTTGTTGCAATTTAATTGGATTCCTTTTTGTATGACCTTTCCTACCCACATTATAAGTGCTGCATAGCATGTAAGACACATACAGCAAAAAATCTTTGGAGAAAATCCTAGGTTCCTTGTTTATGCAGTGTTTGTTAATTCTGCAAGTTAGCTACTGATCAGCATGACCAGGCAAGAAATACAAAGTGGAGGGCATTTGTCTTGAGATTTGCTCAATTCCTGTAGGTCTTCACTATAAATCCTGGGGCTGAGCAGATGTCAAAGTTGTGTTGATTTTTTTCCGCCTTTTTTGGAGGATGAAAAAGCAACAAGCTCTTGAAAGACTGCTACCACTGACTTGACCATTTATTTATTTATTTGATACGATATATGTGCATTTTAGTGACATTTAATCTAAACATAATGGAAAAAAATATGTTCAGACAAGATAAGCGCTAAACCCTGGGCTGTCGTACTACTGTTTACAACTGTCCACACCTGACAGGAAGGAAGGACCTGCAATATCTGTCCTTTACACACCGAAGGTGAAGCAGCATGTCCCTGAAGGAGCTGCCCAGTGCTGTTAGAGTGTCGTGCATGGGATAAGGCATGTTCTCCATCAGGTATGATGGCTTGGCCATCATCCTCCTTTCTCCAACCATCTCCAATGGGTCAAGGAGGCATCCCTGAACAAGGCTGGCCCTCTTAACCAGTCTGTTAAGTCTGGTTCTGTCAGCAGTTGAGATGTCACTGCCCCAGCAGGCGCTCCATAGTTGATGGCTGGTGCTGGTCTCCTCAACAGATACAGTCTGCTTTGGCCTTATACAATGCATTTATATTGTCAGTTCAGACCAGTTTACAATTCCGTGTGCACCCAGGTACTTGAAAGAGTCCACCATCTCAATGTCTGTCCCCTGGATGCTCATCGATGTATCAGGAGAGTGTCTATACCTGTGGAAGTCCTCCATCATCACTTTGTTTTTCCCTGCATTGATCTGGAGGTGGATCCACTGGCACCAATCCACAAAACTTTGAGTCAGTTGTTGGCCTCATCACAGACAAGTTGTCAGAGGAAAAAATAGAACTTTTTCAGGCGGCAGTTCGAAGTCTGTAGTGTGGAAGGTGAAGAAGAGAGACATTATCAACCCCGATGCCAGGGGTGGATAGAACTGTGGCTGGTCCACTGATGGTCTCACCAGGGGACAGAGATGAACAAGGACCAGCCATACCAGCCATACCAGCCATATGCTTTCATCCTAAGTCCTTTCCTCACCTGGTTTCTTGTGAGGGACAGCTTGGGGCAGAGGAGCTGTGTGCTGGAGGTTGTGGGTGGTGGGTAGGGCGTTGTACAGGAAATGCAGTAGATGTACAGGGTGGCTGTGGGTTGAATGTTGTGGTAAAGGGGGAGCAGGTGGGGGTGGGGCAATACACAGGGGCTGCAGACAACGGGGGATGGAGCAGGGAGGTCTGGACAGGGAGAGGGCCAGATGACTGATCACATCTTTGAAGAAAAGGATCAGACCATTCACCCACTTTTCAGTCCCCCACAGACTGGTAGACCAGAGAAGGCCCCTTCAGACTCCACTGATGTTGTTCTGCTCCAACTGCTCCTCTATCATCCTCCTGTAGCTGTTTTTTCCCTCTCTGATCCTCCTCCTCAGCTCACTCTGCAGGTCTGCTTTATTTGCTGAACGGAAGATTCCTTGAGGGGAGCATTAATGTTAGGAGTAAACCAGGGTTTGTTGTTGGACAAATACTGTGCAGTCCTGTTGGGTACAGCATTCTCCACACAGACGCTGATATAGTCCATTATACAGTAATCCTGCCTCATGTGCTAAGATAGGATAGCATATTGTGTCCTGTCCAGTGTTTTCCTCCTGTCTGTCTACGTCTTTCCAGTCCAGTGTGGGAGGATTCCATTCAACATTCTGTAAGATGTGTGACAGCACCTGCCTCACTGTATGGTGTTACCTTAACCTAACCTGAACTTAAATATTCTATTCATATTAAAATGAAAGAGTAGAAGCATCAAGTTGTGTGGGCTTCTACGTAAAAATACAAGGATATGGCTTACAAAAATCTAGTGTCCCATCTTCACCTTATGATTCTGGAATATTCAGAAAAAATATGCTCTGTGTTGTTTTGAATTTGGTGTTTTATCTGTGAATTTATGCTGCTGAGGCTTGGAGGCCCATAACTACCAAGTCTCTCTATTCAGCATTGACTTCTGTGAAGTAAAAAATGCTACTATTGTTCTTGAATTCACTGCTGAAACCTCCACACATTAGTATCACATCATTGGCTGTTACTGTGGCAATTAGGACTTCAACTTTTTGTCTTGTGTAAATCTTATCCTGCACGCCAAATCAAGAAAAACAAATCACCCTGCACCTGCGTCTTGTCATTAAGAAGCCACGATTATACCATTTATTGGATTTCAGTGTCGCTGGAGGACGGCTCGAAAACCACAACACTGGCATTAAGCAGAACTCGATCCAGCTGTCTTCACGCTCTTTAGCAGGTTTTAATTGGTGAGGAACAGGAGAGAGGAGCGCGGCAAAAACATCATTACAGGCTTAAACTACCACAACAGGGTATTGCTGAAATTTAATTACACCAGGCTATTGTTTAATTTGCCTCTCAATGCTTCAATTAAGCAAAAAAGGGAATGTGAGGGTTCAGGTTTCAGGCTCATCTGGGCAGGAGAGGAGAGAGTTTCCCTAGTGAAGTTCATATAACATCACACAGCGGAGATCAAATGGATTTGTCATCGTTTGACTAATGACAGGAAAGAGGAATAAACCCTATTAGAAAATCATCAAGAATCCCTCTGTCTCTGCTGATAGTCTTTGTGTGTGTCGTGTGTCTGTTGTAGAGAGGCCTCGGAGCTGATGCTGATGTATTTACTGTTATATTGAATGGTGCAGATGATGTGATCTGAGTTTGATGGGGACTAAAAATAGCAAAATCTCTCCCTCTCTTCAGAATAAAGGAAAGTACAGAAACTCCTTGAACGATTTCCCTTATTAGTTTTGTAGTTATTCAATCTCCATCCCCTTTTCTCTCAAATAATATTCTTTAATCTGCATCCAAAGAAACATTTACGCTGTAATTTCACTGAGGGAGTAATAGAGAAACTTTTAACTCAGTGATGTGAAAGTAAAATCTCTGTGAGGAGATGGAAGGTATAAGACTCACTTTGACAAGTTTTCCCCTCAGTGAAGTTTAAACTGCATGTTTTTGTTTTTTATGCAAAATCTATACAATAAATATAAGTTTAGGCACTATATGTGTGTTTGGGTTTGTGTGTATTCAGTTGTAAAGGTCCAATGGTGTGTACCCCAACAGTCTGTTAATTAAGAAGTTACATATGGTCACAAGTGGTCACTCGAGACGCATGTGGAGACTAATGCCAGCTATGAAATAACGTACTCAGAGCTTGTGATCGGATCATCCAAGACATGTTAATGCCAGGTGTAAACAGGGCCTCGGTCAGTGTGCCTGTTCTCACAGAAAAGGGATGTTAATGCTTTGTGCAAGTACCCTCTTTAAACATGAGGGTTGTTTTTCCCCAAAATAAAGCACAGGTCATGAGGTGCGACAAGCAGATCATTATTGTTCAGCAGCAACAACACACAATTTAATTTTAGTTGACCTTAAACTACAGTGCATTATCTAAACCAACTTTAGGCATACTTATTGTAGTAGTTGTGTGAGCATGCAGTATTTTAATTAAATGGACTACATAACAGTTTCAAAATGGCTTTGAAAAGATAAGACTAGCCATGATGTCTAGGCGATGTATGATAGACAAAGGCGATATCTACACCTTTCACAAGATTGTCTTTTCATTATATGTCAACATGCTCTCACCCTTCATTAGTTACTTATGATGTCAAGATAAAATCTGTCAGTTACTTTCTGTCTTTTCAGAATCTGTGTCTTATGAAGCTCCCCGTATCTACCAGCTGTGGCATCTTTATGGATGTAGCTATAGTCACAAGTGACTGTGATTCCACTGGATTCAAATGTACTTATCTGTCTCCATCACGCAACCAGTCAGAGTGACAATACATTTTCTGCTCATAATTATTTGAAGACTGAAAATGTGTTCAGTTTTTCTATGGATATGCACATTTGAAATTGTATATAGTAGATTTTATGTATTCATTGCAGGACTTTTCACCATTTTCACTGTAGATTCCTCGATCATAGCCAGTCTAATTACATACAGAGACATTAGACTGCTGTTTTTCTGTATGTGAGCCTGGATGAGATCTTTGAATGTAATTCCTCAGTTTTTGCTTGTTGGGAATCTCCCATCATGCAGATAGTGTGATGTTCTCTTCATATCCTGTCCTACAAAACACTGGTTATGCATTTCAGAAATGTATGCTTATAAACCTGCACCAACAAAGAATGTTTCCTTTGTTGAAAAACAATCATTGGAGAATTTTGGGGAAAAAAAAAAAAAAACAATTTGCAGGGAAAACCTTGAATCTTTATGATTTCTGGGTTCTCTACTGAAATATTCATAGTCAGGGCTGCAGTGTGTCTCTCTGTCTTACTGCTGTGAGCATTTGTCCTGCGGGGTCAATACTCTCTGGTCATAACTTATCAGCAATCAATATCTCAGGGATTTACGACAGGGCATTTGGTGAACTTTATTTTACCCTGGGCAAGATCGTGGCTTTTCAGCAGTGCTCTGATCTTTATTACAAATTCACAGTTGGAAGCTGCACTGTCACAATCTTAAACCAGAGAGAAGGTTTAAGGCAACTCAAATGGACGTTACCTAGTGGACCTAAAAGACAAACTCAAACAGAGCTGGTTTATTGTTTTGGATAGGAATCTGTATGGACATAAGTTAAATGAGAAACAGCATGGAGCAAACAATGTGTGTTTTCTGTTCATTATCATCTAATCCTGCCTGTCCCCTACCAAGTCTGAGTACAATAAATTAACATGTTGTCTAAACATACTAATACACTATTTGTTGATGAGTAATTCAAGATTTTGGGAAATACACTTATTGACTTGCATTTTGAGAGTGAGAAGCGAAGATTGGCAGTCGTGTGTGTGTGTGTGTGTGTGTGTGTGTGTGTGTGTGTGTGTGTGTTAAGATAAGGAGATAGAATGTGGTTAGCCTCCTTAGCATAAAGACTCGTGGGACATGGAGATAGCTAATTATCTGATGCACAAAGGAAAAATTGACTCTGGGTGGGAAGACAAACAAGCAAATTTTCCAAAATCAGAATTTTCTGTCAGAATTATTTTTTTTGATTAATTTGTAAACTATTTTTTTCCTTGTGAATATATATGGCCGATGCTAGCTCAGCACACTCTTTGTTGCCTGTCGTGTACATTACTTTTCATGTGTCTTCCACCTCCGTACTTCCTCCCCTCTCTACAACTTCCTTCCTCAGTTGAGCAAAAACTACAGACATGGCTATTATGGCTGATGTGTTGTCGCTTCTGTCTTGTCTCGTCCAGAGAACAAAGACACCGAGAGATGGATGACCTCTGTGTGTGTCTGTGATGAGACAGAGACTAGAGCACTGTCCTCTTCACTGAGCACCAAACATTTTAATTTTTATAAAAGCTGCAAAATAAAAAGATGATGCCAAAAGGTTGTTATTGACACTGAGGTCAGATATGGTTTGCACAGGTTTTGCCTCGAGATGGTATACTACTGCAGTGAAAAAGTCTCTGAATAACAATCAAGCCCATGAGACCATTAAACACTGACACAAACAGGAGAAGCAAAAGCTGTCCTAAAGGAAAACCACACACAATTCTACATCAACTCTACAATGGACAAGTCTTACTAAAAATAGTCAGCTGCGTTGCACAGTATATGAAATTGTTGTTAACATGCACACTGGATTTATCCTCTTGCTGTCCGAACCTCCAGTATAGGCAGCCGTGTGGACAGCTAGCAGCTTGATGAAAAGTGCTTGAAAGCTCAGCATAACACTTCTCGTCCGTCTCCCTACTTCCTCTGCCTTCCTCCCTGCCGCCCGCTGACTGAGTTCCTGCTGCAGCAGAAAACTACAGACGAGGCCATTATGGCTGACGTGTCGTCATCCCTGTCTTGTCCCATCCAGGCAAACAAAGACAGAGGATCCTGTTGAACGGCGCTGTGATGATGAGACACTGGCAGTCTCCTGTCTGCCTCAGCAGGGCCTCAGGATGCAGCAGAGAGCAGGAGCTACATTCACTCCCATTCACAGTGGCACTCTGTGATGGAAAGCCTGTTAATGTTCAACCACAGACAGGAACTGATGCAGTGCTTCTGCCGTCTTTTTGTTGATTGGATCAAACGGGGTAGAATATTTGAACAAGAATCAATATCCACAGGAACATTTTTCATCAATATTTACTATGTAGAAAAAAAATAGACTATTCTGATCTCTGTTGAAAATACAGCAGATATTACATAACCTTTATATGAATGCAATACATCCATAACTGTTCTATCAACCACATTTAAAAGGCCCTGCGATTATTATAGATAGATATTAATATGTGCAAATATAATACACATGCACATACATACAGACAATATGCATACACTGTACACACAATAAATTGATACAATTGCAACTTCACCACCACACTGACATTCATGCACTCAGGTATGGGATTGCTGGTAGAGCTGAGGGACCCATCCGTCTTTCAGGTGACAATCAGTACTACTCCACCATGCCTCCGCCCAGCTTGCAGCTCTACATGTCCTGTTACCCCCTGCGGCTCTCTCTTCCCTCTCTGAGAGATGATCTGTCCATCCATGCTGCTACGCTTTAGTCCAGAGCCAGATATCGACACACATCTAGTGGATGGATTGGATATTCATGGTTCCCAGAGAATGAATATTTCTCATTTCATCATCATTGTGCTTCCAAAATGCATTCATGAAAAATGGTGGGTGGGTGAAAGTGTTTGATTTCAATGCACCAATTGCCCTTTTCGACACCTAGCATGGCTCTGAAGATGGCAATGTTGGTTGACCTGCAAGTCCACAACTTTGGTCCAGACTGAAATATCTCAGTCGATGGTAGTTGCCAGTGGATGAAACTTAAGGGCTTTCTTAATTCCCTGATTTTCTTAGTGATAGCAAATGTTAGTATGCTGACATGGTGAAGATGATAAGCCTTATCTGCTAAGCATAAGCATGTCATTACTGCCATTTTGAGAATTAGCATAATGTTAGCATTTAACTCAAAGCATAACTGTGCAGAGGTACAGCCTTACAGAGTCCCTAGTATGGCTGGAGATTCTCAGGCTAGATTTCTACTTAACATATGGTGTCAGCAGGAGTCCAGCTGTAGATACCTACTGTGTAGGCTTTTAGTCATAGTTGCTTGTCATATTTCATCCCCAGATATCACCACTGTGACACTAAACAGCAATATCATGATCTGGCAGCAATGTGCTTTAATTATCTTCCCCACAGTAACTGTATTTGTACTGTATGTGTGTGTGTGTGTGTGTGTGTGTGTGTGTGTGTGTGTGTGTGTGTGTGTGTGTGTGTGTCCTTGCAGTTACCAGTGTGCTTTGTTAGCCCCCTGCTGTTTCTTTTTTTCTTATCTCCCAGGGCTGCTATTCACCAGGCCCTGCAGAGAAAATCATCTCATGCATCTATGATGGTCTGTTGGTCCCAGAACGTTTCAAACACTTGAATATGCATGTGCCAAGCTATGGTAAGCTATATTTCTGCATGCCTTTCAAGATTAGCTAACATGGTAGAGCTGAGGTTTGGCTGGTCACACAAATCCAAAATTTTGTCCCTTTTAATGTTTGTAGATGAGTAAGACTGGCTAAAATACAGTGCCACTGTTTTTGTCAGGAGCTTTTCCGACAGTACTCCATATCTCTTAATTCAGAAAGATGCTGTCAGTGTGTTGTCACACAGACACAGCGCTGTGTCGTCCATCTCAGGATGTCTTTGTCTCTTTGACAGGACACGACAGGAATGACGACACAGCAGCAATAATGTTCATTCCTGTAGTTTTCTGCTACAGCAGGAAATCAGTTGGTGGCTGGCAGAGGGGAACACAGAGGAGGTACGAAGCCTCTGATAGTCATGGGAAAAACAGATGTAAAGCTGTGGTGCCAAGAGGGGTTTCACCAAAATGCAACTTGTCTGTAATAACTTTTGTAAGAAAGAAGAGTGCTAACCATGTCCTTTCTCATTCACAGTGAGAAAACCAGTTGGGAATTCACTGCCATGTTGCTGAGCCCATGTCCACAGCAATGCACATAATTCACAAGTCTTTGGTTCACATTAGCGTTTCAGATGGTTTATTATTATTATTATTATTATTATTATTATTATTATTATTATTATTATTTGTGCCTAAATGTGTTCTGTCTTAAGAGGAGTAAAAACAAAAAAATATATATTATTGTTTGAATGCATACTAGAATTGCAGCATAAGTCTGATATTTTTAACTTTCCATTATTGTCAACAGATAATATGTGCAGACCCAATGAATGTTTAATTCTATTTACTGCAAGTTTTATTTCAATGGAGTAGTGCTTTTGAAAGTGATCTTTGTCTGAAAATCAACAACTACTTCCGAACTAACTTAACTTTAAAGTAATAGTCTTGATCTTCCTATAATTAGTACCAGATTACATAGATCTTTCGAGGAAACTGACTAGGAAATTATCAGGAAATTAAGGACCTGTGAAATCATTCTTATATTTTTCAACGTGAAGGAGCTGATTTTTGCTGCTGTGCCACAAAGCCAGGAACACAATTCTGATGAATAAATACTGAATTCTGGTGGAAAAATACAAAGATCTAAAAAATTAGAATCAGCCTAAAACATGGTTTGTTGCAGTAGAACACCCTTAATGCTAAGTTGAAAATTATTTCCAATTATTTCCATAGGATTTTTTGACACTAAAACAAATATAGGATATCATTAGAATCATCTGGCATAAATGTCAGCTGATGTCAGCTTCAGGCTAAGAATAACAACATTTCTTATTCTTCTTCCTCAAAAAAAAAGAAAGAACTAAAACTACTGGTGAGTCCTTAATATTATGCATTTAACGAATGAATACATTTAACAAGGAAATGCCCTTTGTGGAGTCTGGAATCCCTCCTGGGTGTGTGGGGAAGGTGTGTGGGAGTGTTGTGTGGGCTTTCCCCATACAGAGGGACTCTAAAGGCCAGCCTACACACTCAGGATACAGCCTCTATTCCAGTCATGACATCCAGCTGGAGACTGTCAGCAAAACAGCCAGCAAGGCAGAAACCATAGAGGAGGAGGACAACAAGAAGACCGGAGGAGAACAAAGGCGAGTGAGAGTGTGAAGAAAGGAAGAAAAGTGTGTGATCAAGAAAGTGTGAGGTGGACAGGGATGCAGAAAGTGTGTGTCGGTGTGAACATCCTGGTGTGCAGAATAGGCTCACTCCTACACTCACATTCCTCTGTATTATATGGAAGTCAACAGGAATGACAGTATGGATATGCATACATTGACAGCTGCACGGTGAGCAGGAACACACAAGTCCGACAAATACAGGAAGACACGTGTGTGGGAGGCGATGCTCTGTTCCCGAGGCCGAATGCAATGAGAGCGCTCGGAAACAGCAGCTCATGGCTTTCTGTTCGGACTGCTGAAGTGGTCAGGTTGGGGTCCCACTGAGCAGGATGCCTTTTTTTCAACACATGTGACTGATACTCATTTTATGTGAATTAAAAAGAATGTAAAGTGAATCATTTAGTAAAGATGTGTTTTATAAGAACTGGTGCATGCAACCATTGGTGGATTGTAATAGTTCATTTTCATCTCTTCTCTACACTTCATGTCAGAGGGAACTGTTGTTACTGCACTGCATTTATTTGACAGCTATAACTAATAGTTTCTTCACAGGTTAATTTTTTCATGCAAAAAAAGTTCAAATCAACATTTTGGTGCCACTTTACCTACCCCCCCCCCCCCCTACTTTATCTGATTTTAGTGTGATATAAGACTGGGTTAAACTGCGGAAAAAACTGTTCAAAATTACCTTCATCTCAACCAACTACAACATTTAAATCACTGCATATATGAATCCATCAATAATAATGATCCACAAGAATAATTAGATTACTCACAGGGGCCATCCTGCATAATAAGTACTTTTGCCTTTCAGACTTGAAATGCATTTTGTTGCTTTTTTTTCCGTATTTTAAAGTGAGGCTTCAAACGCAGGATTGGTACTCATAATGGAGTAATTCTATAATGTGTTATTGCTACTTTTACTTAAGCAAATGAAGTGAATACGTGTTCCACTACTGCATTTATAGCCAAAGCTAGATTCCAATACCAGTTCCTACGGGCCTTTCTACAAACTCACATAGTTGAACAAGAAAGCAAAAACAACATAAAACACAGAGAATAATACAATAAACCTGGTCACATTAACCTACTATTTACTATTTACTTACTACTAAGCATTTGCAGTTGACCCCCCCATGTCCCACCTCCTGTGCATTAGGTATTGTTCCTTGTCACAAGTTCCCATCAAGTACAGTTCACACAGTTTATTTTCCCAGAGCCCCAAAGAACAACCATTGCACCCACTCAATGTCCTCAGGTTTTCTTTCAGTTTGTTTGTTGTAATTTAATCAAACAGAACATTATTCAGGAGCATGTACCATGTGTGCACAAAATGAACACAAATGACTAGGTCATAAAATTTGATTTTGATAAAACATTCTGATTTTGATATAGGAACCCTCCAAAATACAGGGCCACAAGCTAAGAATGGAGGCTGCTGCTGTATTTGGCAGTGTCAATTCTCTGAAGTCAAATTTTGACCAAATAAGCAAAAACCAAAGGCACTGAGTGATCCTGAGGTACACTTGGGCCTCATCATAAAATATCTTAAAAATTTAAGAAAGGCTGATTACGACTATGACTATTATGACTATACGTGTGTTCGCTGTATCAAAGCTGTTTCAACATGTATTGATTTTATTTATGATGCATTCTGAGTGATGTGTGTAAGCAGTTCCTGTTACTAGTCACACAAAGACTGAGGCAAAAACCTGAGATACCACCACACCACTGAGCGCCTGAGAGGCCTTTTTATTTAGGTATTTTTGGATGTGTTTAAAATGAATAAACCCAATAAAATAACTGTGGCAACATCTTATTTGAATCCTATCCTAATTTTTTTATTTCACAATTACCCAGCATCTCATGTTAAGAGGCTTGAGTGCATTAGGAGCTGCATGTGACCAAGAAATTGCACATTACTTTATGTACAATAACTTGTATTAGTACACTGGTACACACACAGACACACACACACACACACACACACACACACACACACACACACACACATACAGTGTGTCTGTGTTAGGTCTAGCTTAAAGTAAGAAATTCTGTTATCTGCAACAAACATCAAAAATGTTAAATAACACAAAATATCAAGAAAAGAAATTCCACACGTAAATACCTGTATCAATTTTTTGTTCATATAAGAGAGCATGTAGAGCATGTGGAGTGCAGCAGGCTTCGCAGTCAGAGTTTGTCAAGCAGCGCCCCCTGCTGGTGAGCATACTGCTCTATGAGTGTACGGTGCCACACACAAAGCAAAGATTAAGGACTTTACAGACATACATAAAGCCTATATATTCATGTTTAATGGGAATTGATTAAAAATCATTATACTTACTATTGTTCATCCTTTCATTTACAGAATGTACAAAAAGTCCATAAGATGGGTACAAACACGTAAAACACTACACTGCTCTGATGAAACAGACAAAAATCAAATATTGAATAAATTAGGTCAATATAATATCAGCACCCAGCAGTTAATTATTTGTTAGCTGACTGCCAGTATACATATACATACATACTCAGATCCTTTAAATAAGTAAAAGTGTCAATATGAATCAAGTTGAGTCAAAATAGGTCTACTCCATGACAAATAAAGGCGTTGGATTAAGAATCACTCCTAAGTCAAAGTACTGAAGGATTCTCTGCTTAAGTTACTTTAAGTATTACAAGAATTTAACTTGTCATTCTGCAGAAAATCTGCATTATTATGGGACATGATAAAATGATTAAAACTGATGTAAAACTTAGTAAATGCTTCTATCTCCAGCAGACTGGACTGCTGTAACGCTCTGCTGTCTGGTGTGTCTAAGAAAGCTGTTGGTCAGTTCCAGCTCATACAGATCGCAGCAGCACGTGTTCTGATGAAAACCAGACACAGAGCCCACGTTACTCCAGTCTTAAAATCTTCACACTGGTTACCTGTTTGTCACAGAACTCACTTTAAAATTCTTTTATTGGTTTTTAAATCACTGAATGGCCTTGTCCTGTCCTATCTGTCCGACGTGGTTGGGACATGTGGCTGGGTTAGGGCTGTTTTAATCTTACTTTATATCATTTTATGTTATTCTTACTTTCCTTGTTTTTATTGTTTTAACACACACATTAGTGCAATTTGTTTTTCTGGTCAGCACTTTGTGAGGCATTTTATGAATTGCGTTATATAATTAAAGTTTTTTATCAGTATTTTTCTATTTTTTACAACCTTGACCTGTGCTTTAACAATATTTTGAGTGATTATCCACAAAGATCTGTCTTTTTTTTTTTTTTTTTTTTTGGGTCATTTTTCATGTGTTTTGGTTTCCTGACAGTTTTATACTTTCCTAAATTGACAAAGTGGTATGTCAGAGTTTGTGATGAAGAGGAGAAGATTAAACAGTGCTAAGCAAGGCCAAAAATCAACACAGAGAAAGTCAGCAATAATGAACGTTCTCTTTCTGACTCTTCCTTAGCATAACTTATAGAGGCATTTTCTGATCATGTTATGAATAAGCATGCCCTATTAACAGAGGGTGTACATGAGATTTCCAGGGTTCATTATGGTCAGTATCATCCACAGCTCTTTCTGCTGAGCTGCCACATCTCTCCAAGCTCTCTTCACTGCTTTTCTCTCATTTCATTGGTGTTCCTGTGCTGAGAGGCCACTATAGCTCTGTGACAATGACGCCACTGTGTTATTAAGCTTTGTGTTGTACTATATTCATCTGCCCCCTTCATCTCCCTCTTCATCTGACCCTGTTCCCTCTCACTCACAGCCTTCTGCCTCTCTGGCAGCTTCTTGCTATATAGACCCTCTTTCTTCCCCAAGCCCTCCTCTCTCTCTCTCTCTCTCTCTTTCTCTCTGTTCTTCCCCTGTCTCTCTCCAGTTCTATCTTTTATTCAATGAGCCATGACTCAATTCACATTTGTCTGTTGTTTGCATGGACGCCTACAGAGTTCCTCTCAGACTGCAGTGAGGGCAGAGCCGTGCAGGGCAGCTGGAAACTCTGCACTGTATGAATGTAGGCTGGACTGATGTTCTCAAGTTAACCTCAAAATGTACACAGCATGTTCATGAGAATAAAAATAAAGACACAACACAGAAATGACTGCGTGATTTACGTTTTAATGGAGTTATTTTGTTTCATGATACTTCAAAGATTCAAACTTTACGCATGATCCATAAAAGTGGGCTTTTTTCTGATTATTTTTTTATTTATTTATCTATTTTTTTGGCCATCTTAGTCTTTATTGAATAGAACAGCTATATTGAGGAGGAGGTCACCCAAAAGGGGAGCCCAGGCTGGAACTGAACCCAGGCCACTGCTGAGGACTCAGCCTGTGTATATGAAGCACACACTCTGAGTGAGCTACCAGGACATCCCATAAAAACATCCCTTATATCAAAAGAATCAAGAATCAAGTACACCACCCTGAAAGGGGTGCATTGATATATGTTACAGTTAGTGTGTCTGTCTTAAATCTGACTGAAAAAAATGAATTTGTAGACAAATTCCTCCTTCTTGCTGTGAGAATTCCACATATACCACAGCTGCTGTGTTGAAGTGAAAACAAATGTATAAACCGGTTATTTCATTAGGTACTAAACAAATAAATGGCTCATTTTAGTTGTGTAGTGTCCAAAGTTTACCATTTATTTAAAGTTTGATGACACACAAGCCATAAAAAAATATTTAATTTAAAGTGTTAATTAAAATGTAAGTATTGCAAATACTTACATTTGTAGTGTTGCTAATAAAAAAATGTGTTATCAAGAATATTTGATATTTGTGCTGTTAGAATAAATTACCTGAAAGCCAGTGCATGTTCATCTACACGTGTGTGTGCTTATGCACTCTACATATTGAAAAAGAGTTCAGCCTTTACCAGCTCTATATGGAAAGTGTCCTGAGACAACTTCTGTTGTGATTTGGCGCTTTACAAATAAAATTGAATTGAATTGAATTGAATTGAATCTTTGGTAACAGTTAGTTGACAAGGCTTAAACTATCTGATATAGTTTAATTGCTATTAAATTCACCTTTAATGTAGCTACAATCAACATCCAATGAGGAAAATTAATCAATAATACTGTGATGTATCATGGTTCATCTCCTCATTGAATTTGATCTGGACAGGAAGTATAAACTGTGTGCACTGAGCTCCATCTAGTGGTATGATATGGACCTAATATTGTTCATGTCTTGGTCTCCATTTGGGATCAACCACTTCAGCCTCCAAAGGGGATGCATGGCTCTTACCAACTGAGACATTGCCATAGCCACCAATTACATGCAGCAGTACTTACCTTAAATTACCAACAAACTAAATTGGGGACAAATGCTGCTCCACTCAAACATCCAGCAAAACTCCACAAAAGCAACCAGAATCTTACCCACAATGCTAAATATCAAAGGCACTTTCATCTATAATTCTAACAAGCGCCTGAGCTCAGTAAAGCATTCACAAACCATAAGGGTCATAAACCAGACATACCGACATACCAATCAAAAATTCTTCATTTGTCACACTCAGGCTGCACTTATTGTTTCCAAAGGAGATTGTTTCCAAGACAAGCACCCATTTTGTCACAATCTGGCTCATGGCTGAGCGAAGACAGGGAGGATTTTGTACTTTTTTACACATATGTACAGTTACTCTTGAACTATATTAAGCAACAAAGGCATCACAGTGCACTATAGGAGGTCACTGCAGACTTTTCGCAGGCTTCTGATTATAGGAAAGCAGTATTTGTGTGGACAGAATCTTTTTGTACAACAGAGAATGAAACCCTGTTTTAAGACATACCTGTATATGTGTAGACTAAGGTTGAGGTAAAGTGGAGCTGATGGCAGTAAAAGTACACTTTGAGCCTGTACAAACAATAAGAAGCGTAACTAATGTTACATATCAGGCCTTTATCATTATCCATTCTAACACTAGATACTGACAGTAGAACCTCACAGTAAAAATGAGACACAATGCTATGATTTCATTAGTTTAGTATCATCCACCTCCCAGCCAGAATGGACTTTAAAACACATAAAATAGCAATTAAAGTCACATTACATTAAATCTATAACAAATTGTACTTTTTGAACCAATTCCACATAAACAGTCCATAAAACACACACATTATTGACTCACAAACTTCTTAAACCCACATGTACATGTGTTGTTTTTATTGGGGAAAAGCTTAAGTTTCATTTTTCAACACTGCACCAGTTTACAAACTGAAGAATATTGTGCAAAGTACTGTAAGCAAAGAAATACCTCCATCCGCATTTCATTGTAGACATGGAAAATGTTAAAAATGAATGCCAATTAAACTAGAACAGGTCAATTACACTTAATCCACTAAATTGTTTAAACTGGCCTGTTTTATTTCCAGTATATCACCTTCAGTATAATACAGAACACTGTTTCTAAAACTACATCAGGACATAAATGCATCATGGGCATGTCAGCGCTTACTTTTCAGGGCCGCTATCTCAAGATCACCATTTCAGTCAGTTATTTATAGTCAGATTTAAATTAAATCAAATAATCATCATAAAATAGTTACATCAGGACAACTGTCTTGAAAATACATATGACACCACAAAATCAGAATTTATAATTTTGAAACAATTAGGCAAGTCATTCATCATGAGGAAACAGTCTGCTCTGTTAAGATAAATCTGATTTAAACAAAGAATTTTCCAGACTAAGTATTGGAATCATCAGGAAGTGGTAGCGATAGCATCAATTGCACCATGAAAAAACATCTGGATCACGTCTAAACTACAAAATGCTTCCAGCACAGTTCAGCGGAGACAAACCGATGTGTGGATATACTGATAGAAAATACAACTGATATTTTACAAAAGAAGCAAAAACAAAAAAAACATTCAGACAAATAATTACAATCACAAAATGAAAAGAAGCCTCAGCAACTGTGTCCTAACACATGAATCATGTAATGCTTAAGGGAGGACAAAATGGACATAAGCAAAGCAGCAGAGGCTAGTGTGGGTCACATTCCAAAAAGACTGAATTCTACACTTTCCATAATGTAGGAGCATCTTCTCATCAGAACATCTCTGTCTGGAAGATGCCCTCATTTTAAAATCCAAACTCTGTTATTTGTAGTCTCCAAGCTGGGAATTTGCCTTCATTCCTAAGGATGAAACCTGGATGGAACCACTTAGATACACTCTGTAATTACCAGCAAAGCAGGGCCTGAAAACAAAAGTCTCATGATTCACATATAGATCAATGAATTTTGCACTGCACTACCAAGAGAAGGCAGGAAGTGCAACAATAGTGCAATTCTGTCCAGTGAGAGTTCCTTGTTGACTGTTAAACTAGCAGCAGCAAGTGGCCACAAGTCCACTTCCTAACCTCTCTGCACATCTCGGCTCATTCATTCTTCCTCAGAGCCTGCACAGTGACCGATAGCGGCAACACAGACTCAATGGAAAAGTAACTAAACAATCGCAATTAATTTTCTCAGAGCAAGGACAATATCAAAATACAGGTGATTATACTGATACAGAAAACGTACTGCAAAACAGCCATAAGTTACATCAAGATTACTGAGAGGAAACTGTATACCAACAATGGCAAACATCATTTTTCACAAAGAATGAATCAATCAGTGTATTTATTCACTGCATTATGATCACATCCAATGACATTTATAGACAACTCAGAGCAGACTGTGCAAAACGATTCTTTTCAAGCCTTTTATACATGTATGCATGTTTGAAAACAGCCATAACCTGGCAAAAGGTTGAATAGCACAAAGAGTTTAAAGTGTCGGCAGCAAAGAAAGGAAACACTTTTTGAGCAGTGCAAAGGCAAGAAAAATGCAAATGGCACATAACTTCACAAACAGCAAAAAACATGAAAAACTCATCACCCATTGGTTCATTTTAAGAGAGCAATTATTGATAACAGTGTATTGTTAACAAATAAGCATCAGCACTATACCATACTCTCCTGTGCAGGAGCTTTCTTAGCAGCATATTATTTTGTTTAAAGCAGGGGTGGCTTGTTTCTAACTTCATACTTGTATTTTCCCATGTTGTTAAGTTTTGGAACCAGCACATGCTTAGTTAAAGGAAGCCCTGTCCCAAAAAATGACATTTATACATCACAGTGAACAGGACAATCAGGCACAGCGGGCCCCTAAAGCAAGAGCCTCTGCTGAAGTGATTCTCACATGCGTTTCTCATTCAGGCGTCCAGTGGCTCAGGTCAAAGTAGGGATGTCCTGATCATGTTTTTCTGATACCAGTCCTTTAATACAGAGTACCTGCTGAGTCAGAGTCTGCTCTGACTTCTTATTTTTATCACGTTCATTTTTTTTTTCTCCTAATACAGATGCACAGTGCATACTTGTGCAGTTGTAGAATGAGGAATGAGTTGTAATGCAGGACTCTGGATAGATGGAGGTTTTAGTCAATTAGTCAAAAAGAAAAAAACTCCTGCCTCATGCTTCAAGTCACTGTTGACTTTTTGAAAATCCTTATTATTAAAGCAAGACTACAAGCGTTCCTAGATGTTTAACTAAGTGCTGTGTGTTGCCTAAACAGACCCAGAGAAACAATCGTCATGCTTTCTTCACTATGAGAAGACGTTAAGATATACGCTGCCACTAGTGGACATTTTGAAATTGTGTTCGGTATTACCTTGGAACTTTTCAGATGCTCTCATTGATCAACTTTCATTATTTTGTTGATTTAAAAAAAACATATCCAGATCACATTACTTTACAGTTTATCCAAAACATATTTGCTGTTTTAAACTAGAAAATGTGAAAATGTCATTTCAATGAGGCACGGTCACCTGGGAATATATTAGATATCTTTACCTTTGAAATCTCTTCTTATTAGTCGCCTTCTCTGGATGACATAATTCCAAATTACACAACACAAGTGTGGATATGTTTCGTCCATTTTGAAATAGCTGGTAATGCTTATGAATGTTTGATGAATTATGCTGATTCAATTCCTCAGTTTAAAGCCCAGTGTGGTTCTACAGGAAACTCCCACCCAGACTGAAGGGGGTGAACTTCTGGGCCTGCTGAGCTCCAATCTCAGCCACGTACAGGGCCCCTGTCTTCAGGTCCAGGTCTACCAGGTGGGGCTTCACTTCATCAGCCAGCTGGATCACACTGACCACTCTGCACTGGCCAATCAAACCCACTGGTGGGGCATCCAGCAGCGAAATCTGGTTGGTGTTGAGCTGGACAACAACAAAGTACTTCTTGTCTGGGGTCAGGCGGACGGAGTAAGGCGCGTCCTCGGTGAAGCAGCTCCCCCAAGTCCCCAGCCAGTCCCCGGTGACAGAGTTAAAGACCTGGATCCTCTTATTCCCTCTGTCAGCAACCCACACCCTCTGGTCGTTGTCCACAGTCACGCTGTGGGGGATGTAGAACTGAGCCATGCCTTGTCCTTTCTCTCCGTGCATCCACAACAGCTCCTTCTCTTTGGACAGTTTAATGAGGCGGTTGTTCATTCCACCATCACCATCCACGATGTACATCTCTCCAGAGTCATGGATGAAGATCTCAGCTGGCTGGTCGAACTGTAGAGGGTTAAACCCAGATCCCGCCTTCCCTGGTGTACCAAGCACCTGACAAATACAAGAAATATTCTAAAGTTAGGCTGCATTTGTCTTGTCTGTTTTTACATATCACATTAAATGCTTAAATGATAAATCCAAGATAGTGGAACCTGAACCAAGGATGACTAGAATCAAATCAAATCCTGGGTAAAACTTTCACCTGCAAGAGCTTCCCAGATGGGGAGTACTGTTTGATGCAGTGGCCATACTGGCCCTTCCCCACATCTGTGATCCACACTGTGGGGTTTGACGAGGCAGCGTCTGCTAGAAATATCCCATGAGGCATCTCCAGGGTGGTTGTGTTCCAGGACATGAGAAAATCTCCATCTGTCGTGAACACCAGCACCTTGGGCACATTGTCACCTAAGAGCAAACACACCAGGAAGCACATTATATCTCAAATAACATATATATATATAAATGTATAAATATATAAATAAATAAACAATATTATTCTGGAAATTATGGGTTGTAAACATACCAAGAGGCAGTTGTTTGACAACCATTTAATGGTTTATAGTGGGCACATCTCTGCTTCAATTAGTTAAGTCAACTTTAAAGCTCAAACAACTCATTATCAATGTATGATTCACAAACAGCTATACTGGATGCAGACTTGGAACTTTTAGTGACGTGGAAAGTTAAATGAAACATGAGGTATCTAACATTTTCGAATCTGGATACACACTCACACATCATCATTGAATTCACTGAAGACATAACTGGATGAACTGAGATCACTTTACCTCTCTGTGCCACATACACCACACCAGCGTACTGGTTTACGGCCACTCCGAACACCTCCCCGGTGAACAGCTCGGAGTACTTGGGCCAGCTCAGGTCCAGTTTGTACAGGGGTCTGCCCAGCAGCTGGTAGTCATGTCTGAGGCCGTGGCTGCCGGGCTGCTGGGTGCTGAGGGTGCCGTACAGCACCATCATAAGCAGAACTAATGAGGCCATACTAGACGCTATCAAACACGTATGGCTTCTCTTTTTCACCAACATCAGTGGTCTTGGTGCCCTCGCTGCTGACTCGTGTTACGTTTAGTTCCCTGGTTCCCTGACGTTCGCTCTAGATGTGCAAAATATTTTTAACACCGCTTGACACGGTACTGTCTAAAGTAATCTATTATTAGCTACACAGGCGAACCGTAAATTTGATGCCTGTTAAGGTGCTCTAAATAAAAAAACAGGTAATTTCTAAGCATTTAAGACCCACTGATCACACTCACAATTCACTTCCTCTCTACTCCTAAACGAAAACAAAACAGCGTGACAAGCGAGACAGAATAACACGTAGCATTTCCGTTCGAAGGGTCGCAATAAAAGCATAACTGAAAACCCGAGCTCGTGGCTAATACTCTACTGGTCAGGTTACAGGGCCAGCAAAAGGTTAGGCTCAACGTGTGAATAAATACTAAAGACATGTAGCTTTGGTCGGGCAAATCGTTTGCGTACGTGCTCGTATTTTACATTGACTGTTGCGACAACTTCCACACATTATTATTTAAGGCTTTTAACTTCAGGACAAACCTTTCCGGTAACTTGACGCGGAAAAACGTTCGACCAAAGCGTAGTGGAGCACGCCTGTGACGTCATGACGCGTTGACGCAACACTGGTTGTGGAGGAGACTGTTTCCCCGACAGTAGTTTAGTTACAATTATTTTTTTCAACATTTTTTATCGCAGTGCGAATGACAGTCCGAGAGGGACACAGACACCTTCCGTATAGTATAAGCCATCGAAGAATTGACTCCATGGAAGTTGTAGATAGCCCGCTCAATCTCGTAAGTTTCAGTCTTGATGTTGCAATAACAGGCTAACGTTAGTGTAGCTAGGAGATTGCATAGGTAAGCTACATTAGCTACCTCCCATAGTAAGTTAGCAGCTAACCGCTCTGTTGTTCGCCTTGTTCGTGTTACTGTCTGATAGCTAGGACGTACTATAACGTTACACGATACATTTTGGTTTTGTCTTCGACAATGCACAAGACGTTTGACGTTGGAAGATACTACTGTCAGGTTGTTATGACTATATATTGTTAAGAGTTCATGTTATCAGCGAGAGACGAATGTGTTACTTGTTAACTTGTTTACAAGGCCACTTCATAATAACGTACTGTTAGCAGCCTGTCTTAAAAATGCCATATTGCTACACTTCCCCAAACTCATTTACACAGGATACCAATGAAACAAAATGCTCGCGAGTTAAGTATTATTTAATCTCTAAAATGTCTCGTTGTTGTCAGTTAACGACTGTCAGTGAGATTTCAATTTGCCTGATTTGATTTAACGTAACAGAAATTTTGTAATCAGCATTATAATTAAAGAAGACAGCACTATGGGGTTAGCATTTAGAAGTATCAGATACAGCCTATATACAGAGTTGAGTGTAATAAATGAAAGGAAAAACCAACATAAAGTGGATCAGTTAGGGGTTTCTTCACTATGATCCTCCAGAACAGCTTCAATGTTCCTCCTATTAGATTGTCCTCGTGTGGAACTCTACTGGAGGGATGAGCACGTTTCTCTCAAAAGGTATTTAGTGGTATGTTGGTGGTAGATAGCCTCAGTTTGTGTCTCTCATGTAGTGTTGGGACATTCAAGTAACAACTGAGCGTCAGTTTTTTGTTGTTGTCTTTTCTCCCAGAAGAAGAAATCCCTGCCAATCACACTTGGACTGCTTTGAAGGTATTTCCTGATTCCTCAGACTTCTAACCATCTGGATAAACAAATCATTCTGCACAGTGCACTATAAAAAAAACTTTTGTAACTCTTTTCCCTAATCCAAACAGTAATGCTATCTGGAAATTATACATTTTATTGTCAGCTCTGTAGGATAGTTTCAAATAAAATAGTGTATTTTTATTTTTCTGTGACAGTAGAGATGCAAACAGGGAATGTAAAGGTAGAGAGGGAGGTATGACATGCAACAAACATTCCCTGCCCAAATTCAATCAGGGACGTTGTTATGTGGTATGCCTCTCAACCACTTGTGCACCAAGACGTCACAAAATATGTGTTTTTATCCAAATGGTTAGCATTCTTTGAGGAAATACCTTTGAAAAACATGGTGACTGCGAAGGCCATAGCATATGATACACATCCTTTCATTCGCATTACACACTGAGTGAGCCCACATGCCCTGTGGGTGAGTGTTACGGGTAGATAAGTCTGTGTACGCAGCCAGGACTCACTTTTGCTCCAAAAGGCTGTCCAGCATATAATACATATTCTTCAACCTTGTTGCAACATCTTGCTGGAGCCTTTTTGGTGGCATTCTGAACTGTGCTTGCACAGTCTGTAGACGCAAATAGGCAAGCAGAAAATGCTTAAAGTGGCCCACAATTTTCCTGCCTGTTGCTATAACATCCAATATACTGCACTGACTCGGCACTCCCTTGTTGACCACTAAATGAATAGTGTGGGCCATGCATGGTACGCTTTTCAGATGGCTGTCCTCCATGGCCTTTGCTCTGTTCCTCCATTGTCTTGGAACACCTCATGCACTTTTGATTTAACAATTTTCCAAGTTTCAGACATATTGGCATACACCTCAGCGATGGCTGCAGCTGTATGTGAGCCCTTAAACTGTTGCACATGAAGCAAAATCTTTTGCAGCTTGAAATTTATGTCAATCCATTGCGCTGTTAGACACAGCGTGCTGGTGGGGCTGACTTGTGAGCTCCAAATGTCTGTAGTAAAACTAAGGGTTGAAATATCTGTAGCCAGGAGCTTATGGATGTGAGTTTGAGCACTGGGGCACTGTGTAATGGGGTCAATATGCACGATTAGCGTACGAAATCCAATGTCCTCCACAACAGACAATGTGTGATCATCCAAAGGGATGAATTCCATTATTTTTCAGTTGTACTTTTTGCTTTGGTACAGTCACTACCAAGGCAACAGATGGAGTCGATGTGCAGGGGGAATTGTCATCTTGTTGTGTTGCCTCGCTATGTTTGGCATGTTGTTCTGGGTGTCGTGCCTTCAAGTGGTGAATTAAACTCAAAGTGCTGAAGATTTTTGCTGATGTACCACCTCTAGAAAGTTCAGCTGAACAGCTTTTCTTGGGTCTTGGTCAGAAACTGTGAAATACTGCCATACTGCTGATGTTGACACCGCTAGGCTGCAGTCTGGTCAGGACAGGGCTTTTTTGTTTTGTTTTGCTAGTCACGGCTACTTATGTGAGTTTGGAGGGTTCTATGGCCCTCTTGTGCTGAATATTGAAAGTGCACCTCATATTTATTTAAAAGCTATTATCTCTCTTTGTATTATCTTTGTTTTAGTGACTCCATTTGCATATGAAGAAGCCAAAATGTAGAGGAAAGTATTTCAAAATATCCGTATACATGTAGACAAGACCTAATTCTGTCTTTTCTACCCACTTCCTCCTTATTCTAGACACTCCACCCCTTTTGAAACAATTCTGCCACCTACTGACTGCAGTCCATGTATGTTTTTGACTTACCTTTATCCAATTCTTGTCCTACCCTTCTCTTTTCCCTTCATGTATCTGCCTCTTTTCAGGCTCATCAGCAATGCAGGAAGGCAGATCGTTTGCTTGTGGCTGGAAAGTATGAAGAGGCCATCTCATGTCATGGAAAAGCAGCAGGTAAGTCTGGGACTCATATAGTATGGTCAGCAACATTTCTTACATAATTATTCTTTTAGAGTAAATTTTACACATACTCATATCAAGGTTTTCATTGTTTTGTTCTTGAAGTTGAACAATGAGTAAATGAGTCACCTGACCTCAATCCATCTGAGCATGTATTTGACTCTCTGTGAGTGGTAACTTTGCTACCAAATAGTAAATATGATGACTGCATTAAAGTTACTGTCCCCCACAGTTGGGGACTATGTCCTCAAATGAAAGCTTAGAGACAGCACCATAACCTCACCATCATTATTTCATTTCCAATCCAATGCTGGAGTATAGGATTAATATAACAACCTAAGTGGCGTATCTCATGGAATTAATGCAAACTGCAACAGTATTCATTGTGTGAGTTGTTAAGTATGTATTGAGAGCCTTTGTTGGTTGCCTGTGTTTTCAAACAAAAACTTGCAGCCTCTATTTGCATCGATAATGGAGGCTTGTGGACTCACACGGACAGGCAAAGGTTGACCTCTGTCGTGTTGCTCAGCTGTCTGTCTTTGTCTCTCTTGCAGATCTTTTGACAGATGCAATGAAGACAACAGAGTGTGAACAGGTGAGACACCTACTGTGTGTGTGTGTGTGTGTGTGTGTGTGTGTGTGTGTGTGTGTGTGTGTGTGTGTGTGTGTGCGCACTCGCGTGTGTGTGCATGTTTATACACATAGGATAAGGAACAGGTCAACAGAAGAGTACAGTTACGTAATAAAAATAAAGTATAATACTTAAGTACAATTTTGAGGCACTTGCCCTTTAATTGAGTCTTTCAGTGCTGTACCATTGTATGAGTGTGGGTGAGTTGGTAAATTCAGACTTGTGTTGCAAAAGTGGTTTGAGTGGTTGTCGGACTAGAAAAGCACAATGTACCATTTACTGAATTCTGGTGAAAGTAAGGACTCAGTTCTTGTCCTTCTAGATCTAAGTGCAGCATTTGATTGATCATGATATCTTAATCAATCACCTTGAACAGTTGGTTGGTCTTTCTGACTGAGTTAAACTGGTTCAAAACAAACATCAAAGGGAGAAAGTTTATCTCAGTCTTGAAGCTCATGTGTTAAACATGATACATGACATCTGTTTTGGGGTTGCTCAAGGCAGCTGCCTCGGTCCATTACTGTTCTCTCTATACATGCTGCATAGTCATTAGAGAACACAATGTGTGTTTCCATAGTTACCTGGGTCACACACAACTGTACCTCTCTGCTGAACCAAATGATGCTGCAGCTATAGACTCCATTACAAACTGTCTCTTGGCAATAAATACATGGATGAGCAGTGATTTCTTAAAATTAAATGAGGACAAAACTGAAATCATACTACTCTTAAAACAAAACAAGAAATGCTGTTGAATAATCTGGGGATATTAACTCCCTGGATTAAATCTGAGGTTACGAGTCTTAGTGTTGTCCAAGATTCAGATCGAAGGGTCGAGTCCACATCAACAAGGTGACGAAAACTTTATTTTTCCACATTAGAAACATGGCTAAAACATGACCATTTATACATCAAAAAGATGGTGAAAAACTGATTCATAACTTTATTTCAAGCCGCCTTGATTACTGTAACACACTATTTACTGCCCTCCCCCCAAAAATACACTCAGGGAATTCAACTCATTCAAAACTCTGCAGCTCGGCTGTTAACCAGAACCAAGAGGAGAGAAAACGTTAGTTCAGTTTTAGCTGCTCTGCTCTGGCTTCCTGTAACATTTCAAATTGATTTTAAGGTCCTCCTCCTTGTTTGTAACGATTAACAGGCAAGGACCAAGATACACTGTTAACTCCCTTGGTCACTATTTGCCTTCAAGAACACTTCAATCGTCTGCTGCCAGTCTATTACAGGTTTCCAGCAACATTATCATTATTATTATTAAATTTATTTATCACTGCTTTATAGACAAGGCTGCATACTGCAGCCAGTCAGTTTTTGTCTTGTATCAGTTTGATATGTCAGTGTTACTGTTCATATTGCGAGTGCTGTGGCTGGTTTTGATACTCTGTGTTCTTAGGCTCGTCTGTCCTTGGAGCTACAGAGGGACAGTCATATCAAACAGCAGAGACTGATCCAAGAGCGCTGGAAGAGAGAGGCTCGTCGTGAGGCAACAAAGGCCCGACCTGGACCGGTGCATCCGTCCGGCAGCCCAGCGCTTCTTACCCAAACCCAGTCCACAGGCCAGTTGCAGCTCCATGGTACCACAGGCCTCTCAGCTGCAGAGTGTGGAGGAATCAGGGAGAGAGAGTACGACACCTTGCTCTATCAGCTTCAAACACGGCAGAGTGGAGGCTGCCAGCCTTTGACTCCACCGTGCCCTGGGTCTAAGACCACCAAAGATGACAAAACTCGCTTGGAGGAACAACAGACCACCATTGAGGACCTGCGGCGCCTGGTCGACCACCTGATGAACGAAAACCAGAGATTGGTGGCTGACAACGAGCGGCTTCAATCAGAAAACACCCGGCTGCGCTCCGAGGCGGCTGAGGCCGCAGACTTTGTTGAGCGTTCGGAGCTCTGGGTTCTCCCTCAAGCGGGTGGCGCCATGGGAACAGCGGGTGGGCAGGAAAGGAAAAGCACAGGGAAGGGGAAGGAGATTGCAATCCCTCAGCTGCCTCCGCTGGAGATGCCAGCTCAGGAAGATCTGTGTCTGGATGACCTGCCTCCTCTGGAGCTGCCAGAGGACATCCAGAATGAACTACAGGAGCTACTGGACAGGGATAAACTGTGACAAGAGACATGTCTCTCTCTCTCTGTCTCTCTGTCTGTCTCTCTGTCTGTCTGTCTGTCTGTCTGTCTGTCTCTCTCTCTCTCTCTCTCTCTCTCTCTCTCTCTCTCTCTCTCTCACACACACATAGACACACACACAGACACACACACACAGAGGCATCGGGGTTCAGCCAATATGGCGTTTGAGCGTGGATGCCAAAATGTTTGACATCTTAAACCCACAGGCTCTGTCTGATCAGACCTCTGCACAAGTAAGTGGACAGAGCTATCAAGGATATTCCATGAGAATAATTCAGGTGCAGCAGAATGATCAGGAAGATGTCAGTCAATCTAGAGTTCTAATCTGGAAGATTAAGCGATAACACCAACATCAGTAGTACAATGCAGTCCAAGTCAAAGGTAAAGGAATCGTTCACCCACAGATCATGCCTGCTGGGACCTCAGTGAGGTTGTATGTCAGTATGTCGTACAGTGAGCTCTGTATCAGCCTTCAACATGTCCATTCTTGGCCTTAAAAAGTGCAGTTTGGCAAAATAATTCTTAAGTCAAGGTCCACTTACTAGCTTTTTCCACATCTCACCATCTTTCTATTATCATATCACTGAATACTCATGTTTGGGTCATTTGATAACAGTCATGCTCTGTGCACGGCAACTGAGGAGCAAAGACTATGAGATGCAGTGGATGTAGAGTCTGGACATAGCTGTTAAGTCTAAATAACTTATGCAGCATAATTTCACTGTTCTGAAGCAAAATGATGAGGATGCTTTTTATCCATACATAAATTATTTACATAATATTTTATATTTTTTCTAGAATTGTCAGTACAATAGCCAATATATTATGTTAAAAGCTGCTTGAAATATTGTGTTAAGCAGTATGACTGTGGGGCAGCCAGCCAATGGCTGTAGAGATTGATTAGTGTAAAATGTTAATTATTTAATAAATATTCAATTAGCAACAATATTACATTGTTTTATTATTATGTTTGTTTTCCAATTTATGTTATTACAAACGTCAATGTGAGTGTCTATTATATTTTTTTACATACTGCAACAGAACCTGGAAATTGAGTTTTCTGTGGCTTTTTATAGGAAAGAAGGAGGAAACGTGCACTCTTTGCCAGAAAGATCATGAATGAAAAACTGAACTTGCCTTTTTCTGTCTTACACTTCCTTTGTTTAGAATAACTTGACATGATTAATGTCTAGTTTTCAATTAATGTTCTTCTAGGAAGATAATAGGAGATAATAATGTAATCATAGTCTTTTTATCAAAATAGTTATGTTTCAGAACACTGAATATGCTGCTCCAGTACAAGGTCCCAGCAGCCTCAGATGTTACAGGGAATGTTGAAATGAAGCTGTACCAATACTCTCACTCGATGCTACACTGACATCCAAACTCCACGCTGTTTCATCTCACATGAGTGGGTAATGGCTACATGTAGAGTCTGTGGATGAACTGTTCCTACACAGCATCATTGAAAGTGCTCAGCACCACCTGTTAACAGTGTCAGAGGTCTCGGTCTAATCCTACCACTCACACACATGTAAGATCAGGATCATGTGCAGTGTGATTCAGACACAGACAAGCATATTGCTGTTGTTGAGGACAAACTACATTTTTTATTTTATTTCCCTTTAGCATACTTGAATTAAAGGTTCCAGTGATCATTTGTGTTTTTATGAGCAGGTCTTTGACATGGCATGGCTGCCAGTGAGAGAGTAAGCATGCTTTGTGATTTTCTTGCAGATTGGTTTTTGTGCAACAACAGCAATATACACACACACTGATGGCATGAACTAAAAGTCGAGGTTAGTGTGGATGAAGGCTGAAGCACACGCAGGTGATAGAGTCTTGCAGACACATTCAGTCACTGCTTGTTCACACTGCGAGCAACTAGGTGGAAGAGTCAATGTTTTTTCAAATGCTGACAGAGGTCGAGGTTTGCAGCAGGAACGGGACGTGTGCTGTTTAGATGCTCTGAGATGAAAAGAGCATACCTGTGTTTTTGCCCATTTTAGCCTTTTTACCTCAAATGTGAGAAATTTCTGCGTCTCTTCTATGTAATTTTAAAGGGAATAATTGTGTTTTCTGAACTGTAACAAGTAATTTGAAGACATCCTCTTGATGACTT
Source organism: Chaetodon auriga (assembly GCF_051107435.1). NCBI lineage: Eukaryota > Metazoa > Chordata > Actinopteri > Chaetodontiformes > Chaetodontidae > Chaetodon > Chaetodon auriga. The sequence goes on along the minus strand of NC_135093.1, from coordinate 20,733,647 downwards.
ATCAAACGTGCTAAGTTAACTTTCAAACCCTCTGATAATGAATGAAAAAAGGCTACCTGGAAGCCTAGCCAGGAGAAACATTCACATTCTGAAGCACTGTTAGATGTTGAAGCTGGTCAGCAGGTATTAAGTTAAATGGAATAAAACATGCAAAAAAACAAAACAAAACATGTGGTTCTTTTAAAGCTGCACTAATCAATTTCTGCTTGCTCGGGCTGACAAACTCCAAAACAAGTTGATAGAGACAGCCTGCACACAGTGTAGAGTTGTAAATGTGTTGTGGCAAACTTGGACTGTTGGACTGTTCACACATCCAGCAGACACAGAGCGACATGAACGCTCATTTTGGGCCGTGTTTTTTTTTTTTATTTGTGCCACTATATTCATCAGCTAGTCTCTCACCTTGTCTGTCCGTTGTTTGATGCTGGGCAGGTAGTGAGTAGGTAGTTTATTAGACCTTGTTTACTGAAAACAGATCCCAGCAGTTAGGCCTGCTGAGAGCGTATAGAGGGATCATACAGGAAATGTGCTGTAAAACCAAAACAATGAACTAAAAGAGGCTAAGCAGCTCGGCAGGCCTGCAGCGCTACTTAGCCTCTTTTAGTTGGTAATACTTATGTGTGGGTTCATCCCTGTGAGCCTCACACGTCACATTAGGTAGACATTTGATTTGGTGATAACATAAAGAAAGCCTTCATTAATGCAGCTTTAACTGAACTGAGCAAGCCTTAAATCTGTAGCAGTCACAACTGTGAAACTCTGAATGGATGTAATCAATGACATGTCCAGTGAAGACATGATTGGCTGTTGACAGCTGTTGCTTGCAGTCTGAATGCTTGTGGCATGTGCATGCAGACATTATCACATACTTTGAGGCATTTGTACAAACTCATGGACTCACACTTTGAACTATGTATTTCCTTACTGGAACAATAATAGGATGCAGAAATGGCTGCAAACCGGACATTGTGCTGCGTTCACGACCTATGCAAAACATGATAGATCCACATTTTCAAAAATACTCAAATAGTGTTTATTCAGCTTTCTGCTGTTGAATACTAAGATACACATTTCTTCATAAGGGTTAACATTGACATGTGGACAACTGTAGACAATGTTTTCTTTTTGAATAAAGCTAATTGAGTAAATGATTTTCATCATTTATCACTCCTGGACACTGGCAGGACATAATGTCTTGCTGCATGTTTATTGTATTTTATTTTATTTTATTTTATTTTTGTATCATCGACATGATAGTGTTTGATTTGCTGTGGAATATTTAACATACTTAATCAAAGTGTGTTAAAGGTGAAAAGGTAAATGAGGAGCAACTGATCTCTACAGAAATCTACATTCACGGATTCTTGAATTTAGATTCGTGAATAACTGCCAGGTTGGTTTGATTATCATTGTCATAGGACGTGAATGCAGCATTGCTATGGAGACAGACACACTTCATACAGCTAAAGGGGGTCACTTCTTTCTTGTAATTGATGGTCAGAATACAAAACAAAACCTTAAACTGCCGGCAGGCCGGCTGGCTAGCATTAATCAAAGTAGCCGAAACTTCAAGAACCCTCCAAACTCTGTACCTTCTCGACAAACCCAACCCGTGCCTTGGACAACTTTCTGTACTGAGGTGGCCGTCACATCTTTGGATTTTCAGATTGAAAGACACACTAGTCTTTTGACTAACTGTCAGACAGGATAGTTAATCAAACTGTCGATCAGAGACAATGACTGAAAGCACCTGTTCCAAAGCCATCTCAGCTGTTCATCGTGACTCCTAACAAAATCCCACATCTGTATCTGTTTCACATTCATTTGTCAGAAAAGGTGCAGTATCACATGGCGTCTTACCATGTGCCCACCATAGCCTGCTGTAACCACACTGTGCCAAGTCATGACCATGCCTTTCCACTGTGGCCTCACAGTAGGGGATAACCATTATTACCGATGCCTTGTGATCCTGTTTGGTAGCAGAGCTAACAAAGGCCAACCTGTGACCATATTCGCTATAAGAACAAAGCTTTTTCCTGCTCTAAACTGATAAACTCAACACCTCGCCATGTTGGTGAGCTCAAAAGCTCTTCCAAAGATGCGCAGATGTCAACCTCCAAATTTAGTGAATGCTCTACTGCTGTATCAGAGCTGCATTAACATCCCACTGATGAAAACTACAATTTCCTGGAGAACCACTGGGAGGTGTTCATTGTAAAGCAGCTAAAGGAAATGCAATGTCTTTGGCAAGGAAATTAACTGTGCTATTGTTCATTAAACTGCTTATACAAGCACATATGGACACATTCAGCACTATATGCACAGCGGATCAGTTTTCAATAGTGCAGAAAGGAATAGTGCAGACAAATTCACCCGCAGTGAGCTGCTGCCCCCTGTTCACATATACAAACTAAAACGATAGAGGTGCGACAGTCAATGAGAATGGAGATTCCAGTCAACCCAAAAGCGGTAAAGATAACAAGCTCTTACTCGGTACATTGTTCTTGATGACCAGCCATTATCTGTTGTAGATAATACAGGATTTCATTGTCTTCTCATTGTACTGGAGCCAAGGTACAAGATACCTAGCCGTCACCACATCACAGAAAGCGTATTACCAAACAGTCTCACCGAGTAGAAGCACGCTCTGGGAATATTTGGGTTGGAATATGAGCTCCCCGACAATCTCACCACTCACCAGTGGACACTTCTGGAAAAGACTGTTCTCCCTGTGTTTGAGGAGTTAAACTGAAAAGTGAACTCTTCTGATGCTTTGGCAGCAGTGTCCATGTTTCACAGACTTTTGACCAAAGAAACAGACAAGGACCATGGCATCAAAACAAAGGGAACTTAGCTACAGCTGCCAAGAGACAATTGCAACTGATTCAATTGGGAAACAGAAGTACTGCCAAAAGAATGTGTCAGGCCAATCATTGCAGTCAAGTGTTTCCCAGCTCAATGTGATATTTTGATGGGACACCAGAAAAACGACGGTGCTGTGCATGAACACACGTCATTCAGGAAATGAATCATTGTGTGTCAGCATCGTGGCAACAGAAGAAATGAACTGTCCAAATCAGAGCTGAGTATGTCAATTCCATGCTTTACAGATTTTGCATTGCACACCGGTAACACTGTCAGACTTACAATGGCTGTTTAAAAGCTTGGCACCAACAGTACCCATAATGCAACTCAACACCTGTTTGTTCATTGTCTCAGGTTATGCCAGCAGCAGCTAATGTAGCCTGCCTACAGGTCCTTCTTTTGTAACTTCACACCAGATTCTTCATTTTCATCTGAGCTACAAAAGGCTTTATCCAACTTTCTCACATATGCAGTAACCTGGAGACACTAAATGTAAAATCTGTGGTATTCCCTTTAACACCACACTCCAGCAAGCTTCAGGCCCATGAGAGACAATAGACTGCCTGGTGCTTTGAGTCCGTATGAGTGCACTGGACAGTAGATGGTTCCTATGGTTTGTGCAAATGCTACCAACACATGATAAACACTGTCCATCACCTTGCTGTGCTGTTTCATGGAAAAGCATTTGTGCCTTGCCAGCATGGCTTGAATGATCATGGTTGGTCACGGCTTAGCTCAGTGTGAATATCCCCACCCCTATTGAAAAACTGAAAAAAGGTAACAGTCTGCAGACTCAACCACTGTCACATCAAAAATGTCACTTGTGGTATCATCACACGTCTCAACTGGAATTCAGACCATGATATATGTGAGCTCAGATGGCTTTAGAACTGCAGACAGTGACGTTCTGTGACGTTCTCCCTCCATATACCCAGTCCTGTTCTCTTTCTCTCTCCAGATGAAAACATTTGATGACTTTAAAGTTGCGTGTTCTTATGATATGTGATATTATGTGATTTGGAGTAATTACTTGGAAGACTGATGTGTTTTTGTTCTATCACCTGAAAAATAGCAGTTGTGGGAGTTGTGTTTTATGTGTCACTGAACATATTTGTTGTATGAGTGTGAGAGTTTATGGCTGATATGGCCACTGAAGGCCAGTTCAGGTATCTTTACCTACTTAACCAACAGTTATTAATGTTTCGTCTCGTAGTTATTTGATGCTGGTTCCCATTGGAATTCTAAAAGAATAATAAAATAATTTGATGGCCCAAAAATTGAAACCCAATATTGTCTAAATACAAGCAGCCATACATGAATTTTGCATATGTGTAACAGTCTAAAGGTTTTGGTTCAGATTTGGTGCTATGGACACACTTAACTTGCCTCTAACAAAGTATGGAGGTTCCATACCCAGCACTACTACTGTCTAATGAATCTGATTCAAATTTCTATTTCAATTAGTTCCAGGAGTTTCCCTATAGACCACCAGTGTGTTGCTCAGTTCCTCAATTAGACAAACAGGATGGCATCTCTCATATCAGCAGACTAATTGACAGAAAATGTTGGCCTTGCATCAGTTTAATCCTCGTACACTCTTGCACTGTCAGTATCCTTGTCCTGGTTTCCCCTTCCTCTTCTCCTTTGCTCCCGTCTTCCCACCAGTCTGTAAAGGGAGCAGAATTTTTTTTTTTCCTTTTATTTTGTTAATTTGAAAGAAAACACACATTAAATATATTTGCTTGTTTTTACAATACCAATGCATTATATTGTTTGTAGTTAGTCTGCAAAGATAACTACTGTAGCTTTGGCCTCATAAAGGAAGAAGCTGAGCTATATGGTGTCTCACTTTCTCATTGGTGTGTCACCTGTTGTCAAGTGCCGGAAATAATGATCACGCACATCATCTGTGGTGGATGGGTAGATGATGAATTCACTTTTTTCCAGTTGAATGCAACATCTTATAGCTTATAACATCCTTTGGAACTCCCTCAAATGATTTTCTCTCACTAATTAAACTGCTTGGAAGTCCATGGTTAGCTTGGCTGGAGTCCACTGTTGAGTGATTTAATGAGGTGAAGAAGACTGCTTTCAGTAATGACAGGAACAAGTTGAACAAATTTCCTTTTGCGTTCCCATGTGAGGTTGGTTCATCTGTGTTGTGTCCAGATAATGCTAGTTAATGGGAATCTGTTGCTTGCTGTTTTCTGCTACTTGTCTGGGTCATGGTTGTGGTGGCAGCAGGTCGGATATCTTTCTCTCTGACCACATCCTTCAGCTCTTCCTAGAGGGTCTCATGGGGTTCTGTGCTCGATGGGATGTCTGATCAGTTCAGTGTGTTCTGGGTCCAGGGTTCTCTGCCCAGTTGAGCATATTTGTACCTATGTTTTCATTCTTTCAGTCACTACTTAAAGCTCATGACCAACCAGAAATGAGGTTTGGAACATTGATCGATTGTTAAATCAGATTCAGACTCAACTCCCCTTTCACTACAGTAGTTTGGCACAGCTGTTTGGTGGATTGTACTGTTCACAGCTGGAAACAGGCTGACATGGAGGGATGTGTTCGGAGAATCCAACTGTTACTGCAGGTTGGACTGTGTGTGCTATTCCTGCCCACTCTCACGCCAGTTCGGTTGGCAACCAACCACCAAACCATTTGTAATGTAAGTGTGCAGGGGTTTCCTCTTCACTGCAGCTGCACAGATCCATGCACTTTTTTTCTGTCCTAACCATATGGTGACCTTAGCACTCTGTGATTGAGTTATTTCGGTCTTCCTGTGAGAATGTTTGGAGGAAAGACAGTATGTTGTGTTTTTGTTTTTCAGCCGGGTAAATCTTCAAGTGAATGTTTGCGATCTTATTCATGTCAACTGTCTGTCAGCAATAATGAACTGTTTGCCTGGGCCCAAACAAATGTGTAAAGGAACAATTTAGCATTTGTGGACATGCATTTATTTGCTTTTTTGTTGAGAGTGGGAGAAGATTGATACCTCTCATGTACTTGTATGTATGTATCTATGGAGCTGGAGTTAGGAGGGGGTTAGCCTAGTTTAGCATAAAGACTGAAGGGAGCAGCAAAAACAAAGCAGCATGTAACTTTCCATTAAACCACAACATTTCTGTTGGTGTACATATTTGACAAATGAGCTTCTTGTTAATTTCTGGTAGGTGTATTTTTTAAGTTTGGACAGAGTCAAGCTAATTGTGTGCCCCTGCTCTCAATCTTTTTGGCTCCTGTGGTATACTAAAGAAAAAACATGAGTGATATTGGTCTTCTCATTGCACTCTTGGTAAAGGAGCAAAAAGCAAATTTCCCAAAATGTGGAAATCTGTGTTCTGCTGTTTTTCTTTGCTCTGCTAGTCCTGGCAGTCTCTGGAAAAACGTTGTTTTACTGAAACAATGTTAAGGTTTTTCCCCTGTGATTAGCACAGGGACCGCCATGTGACCCAGTCTCAGAGGAGAGCGTTGGAGTCACACATGGCGATCCTAAACCATGACAAAGTGGATAAGGATGCTGTTTTTAGACTCAATTCTGCTTAAGTTCTTTTGATGTACTCTAACATGTTTTAAGTTAACTTTCTGTTCTTCATTAACAGTGGCATTGCCAGTCTGTCAGTCTGTCCAATCCAACACTTTGGTTTCGACATGGTCATGAAATTAACAGTGGATATCCATGGTCTCTAGAGGCTGGATTCTTATGTGAGTAACCTTTCCCAAGTACCCCCTCAGCACAAACTTTACATTTTAGACCGACAAGAATAGCAATATTTTTTATTATGTTGCTCATCTTTTTGCCCCCTCACCTCCTCATGCCCTGTGTGCAGTGTTTCATATTCATTTGGGAAGCGTCACACAAGCTGTATAGTATCAGCTGAATTAAAAAAAGGTTTTAAAATTAGATATTGACAAATGCCATCTTTAAGACAAGGCCTAATGTTCAGCCACCTTATCATGTCAGTTGATACTGTGCTGTAAAAAAGCCTGTAACCACAAACCCAACACAGTGAAGCTAGGGCAGCCTACACTAGCTGCCAGCATTAAGGTGTCCATAACAACAAAGAGGAAGTTTTCCGGCTCTGCTCAAAAGCTCTGCCCTCTCAGTGATGCCACAGGTGTGAGACTCTTCTGTTCTCAGGGTGACGTCTCACTCGCTTTGGGCGAATGAAATGACCCGTGCCAGTTTCAAACTCACCTGTGTGTTCATGAGGGAGGGAACCAGACCTGTCTTGTTATGTTTCGTATAATATCTTTTATTTAATGTTCAAATACATAGTATGATTCATAGATTTTGTATGTTACGTGAGTGTGCTGTTGAAATCAAAACATGCTGTTGAATCTCGTATGAATAAAGACGAATCTATTATTCTCTGATGATGGTGCATGGATGATCATAACTAATAAAAACTAATTTATTTGGAGTGTGTGTGGTATTTCTCTGCATGTGTCAGTTTCCCTGCATCAAGCCTTCACTCAAAAACATTTTTATGTGACAGATTTTTGTCACACTCGAATCATTAAAAATTACGAAACAGACTGAAACAATATTAAGGTGACGCCACTCTATAAAGCCTAAATACTTTATCATAGAGACACACTGCTGCCTGTAGTATTCCTATGTCAATGATGATATGAATTCCTTTCAACCCACAAAACGCAGACATGCACACATACACTCATACACACTAACATCACATTAACACAGCACACAACAGCAAAGATAACCTTGCTCATGAAATTCCATTAACTGGCCTCTATCTACTGTACTTACTACCGTACTACATTCATTGCATTTACCGGTCTGGTCTGTCTTATGTTGTTATGTCAGTGTTTTGTCTTTTTGTTTTAATAATAATGATATTGCCTTTGCACTTTCTCTGCTACAAGGAGGTGGAGACAGGCAGATTAACAAGGAGGATGCATTTTGGTCATTTTACATACAAGAGGGATGGTGTCACCCCTCTTACTGCCTAATGATCTCAGGATACTGAAACTAAAGCTCAGTGTGTACAGTGTTTATTTACAGCAGCCTAAACTTGATTGATTAAGAATAAATTGGTTGTTGTTGTTGCTCTTGCTAACAGGAGCTAACTGGTTAACTTGCAAGCTCAACTAGCAGCTGCTGAGCTTGCTATCTTAAGCCAGGCAGAGGGCATGTGATTGGCTGACAAGTGCAGCGAAATAAAGATTCATCATGTAAAGTGACATGAAATAAAACTTGTCATGAAATGAAGTGTTACTGGGGAAAAAATGCTCTTATGATTGAAATCCAGACTTTAAAAAGGGCACATAGAAATATAAATGTCAATAATGTTATTAGGATGTGACATTTCAGAATAATGACTTGAGTTTTGATAATTTCTTACATTTTTTCAAAACTTTTGTTCAATTACCTATTTTCCAGAATTTATTCTAAATGATAGTTATCATAACGTATTTAAAACTGAACACTTTAGAGTTCCACAGCTTCATGTGATAAGGAAGACATTATGAAAGATATGAAGGCAAAATATCTAGATAACATTTTGAAATGTCATGGATTTATCTCATCAGTGGAACATCATCACAGAAGTATTAGTTTAACAGTGTACTGCAGAAGCCCCTGTGTGCTCCTGTGCACTTCTTGAAGGCATGAAGAATAAACAGGCCACAGACATACTTTATTTGTTGCCCTGACTGTAATCAGACAGCCTTTATTGCATTTACAATCCAGCAATCCACACCAGACAGTTTCCCACACAGATCAAAAACCCTGTCACACAGCTCTGGGTGAGTACATGAAGCTTTGGTATCATTAGTCAGTTATGAGCATTAAATGGACATCATGACATGAGAAAGTCTGGCTTGTTGTTGCACCTCAGCAAAATCCGGACAGGGTCCAATTTCCTGTCCTTGAGCCTGTTTGGAACTCTGGCAAACTCATCATGTCATCCACGAGGCCTCTCAGAGGGTATTGAGACGTTGGGGACTGTCCCAGAGACTCGTAGAAGATGAGTGTGACAAATGAAAAGAAAAGCACAACAGTGCTTTGAGGCCCTGATATATTCCAAACCAGATATGCAGTTCTGGTAATACAATGAGGGTCCACATAGGTGGACGAGAAGATGTAAGACATCTGTGTAGACTCTTAGAAACACAAGCAGATGACACAGCTGACATCACACAGATCGTTGAACAGAAAGTAGAATTTGAACTTGACAAAGGAGCCTTCAGAACAGATTCAGGGCATCCTGTCAGATTCTTCGAGTGTGTGAAATGAAGAGCATCCAAGCAATCACACACACACACACAATCCAGACGAGCTGCTTCTGCCTTCCTGTGCTCTGCTGTGGAAAACCATTCCCACCATGCCAGCATGGCTTCAATGGTCACTTGTGGCTCAGCTCAGTGTGAGTATTCTAACGTGTTGAACATGGAATAATGTTGGGCTGCTCGATTATGGCAAAAACCATCATCATGATTATTTTGGTCAATTTTGAATTCACAATTATTTAACACGATTACTCATTGACTTGGGAAACATCACGCATTAATTGAACTTAAAGGAAAAAATCATAATACAGAGATAATACATGCCCCGCCCTGTGCTCAGGCTCTCCTCATATATTTGTACGAGGTTTTGGGACTGTCACTGTGCACTAACAGTTTGGGCTTCTAGGCAGGGGTGAACACACACTGCTGTAGAGGAAAAAGGTGCCTGGGGCTCATAACACAAGACAAAAGCAGAGCAGAGGTCAGCAGGGAAGCCAAGTTCTTCTGTTTAGACCACACTGGGTGTGGACATGCAGTCTGTGTGTATGCTCATCATGTACATTCCACGCAGTCCAGGTCAAATGACGAAACTCACGTCAGACAGAACCTCACAGCTGTGCTTTCACAGAAAATCTGATTTGTAAGTAACACTGCCAGGCTGCTGTCCGACCTGTCGATTAATGCACAGTTATCCTGAAAGAGATCACTTCCATCTTTCCTTTAACTTCTCACCAGTCTGCATCAACTTTGCAATTTCTGGGAATGCTACTGGGTAAAAGTTTAGCCAGAGGTCCTGCTGAATCAGAGGCAAACTGATAAAGACATTATATAAAGTCACTGTTCTATGTTTGCTAAATTTTCCACAACAGCGACTGTAGAAGACATTTCCACAGCCTGTCAGCAGCACAGCACTGACGGCAGCGCCACAGGACAAAAACAAGCCCAACTTTAAAATGTCATGAGAGGCCGTTGATTTTAGCTGTGCTCTGCATCCTCCCACAGCAAAGGACATTAAAAAATGAGATGACAAGGAGGTATATGTGCAAAACAGGTGATTACAATACAAAAGACTCCTTTGGATCAAAAGGTAAGTCACACACAAAAATATTTAAAAAGCTAATCCTCAAGAAATACAGCTAGAAATATACAATCAGGGGTGTGATCAGGACACAGTCATAGAAAAGTACAAGAGTAAAGAGCAGGAAAATAAGAAACCATCAGTGACATCAGCGAGAGGGAGCTGTGTTTTCTCCATTTCCTATTCCCTTTCACTGTCAGCCACAGGGAATAATGTTCATCTGCTGGTGCTTCACTCACACAGGCTCAGTTCAACTTCTGATTCATTCCACTCCACTATCCTAAGGTTCAAATGTTCACGATGGAACTGCTGGTATCCTGCAGTGATTCAGGACTCTTGCATTGTCACCACAGTGACAGGGAATGTTGCACATGTCTGAACCTACATGTGTCCCTCAGGGGAAGAACGCTGTCGGCAGACTGTGACACTGGTGTCAGAGGTTCAGCGAGGAACAAGTTCCTCACTGATGAAATACCTGAAAACAGCAGAAGCAAAACTGGTACCACGTTTTAATAAGGTTCTCTTTATACAGGGTGTTTAGGCTGATTTAAGCTGGTTTGTCACTATGAGCGACGCCTTTCATGGAACAGAGTCATTTGATCCACTGTGAAAATGCATCTTTAAAGCAAGACCGTAACTTTAGATCAACAGCAACCACAAGTGGCACTTACAATTCATTTAACTATGTTCTATAGAAACGTTCCCTGCGATTGTATCTAACATGCTAAAACGTAATCTACGGCCGGGTTATTCTGGAAAAGAACTAGCTGGTATAACATGAGGTCTGACGGTGTCAGACACCCACAGTGTTTGTTCTGAACAGCCACACTGAAAGTGAAAATCCAGTCATCATAGAGAGGGGGGAGACACCTTTAAATCAGTTATATATGGGTATAATGGTGCACGTCTCCTGGAACATATTCATAGTGTTGCACTCGTGAAAAGTAACAGAAAAAGTTGTGTAACGAATGGAACTAGACCTACAGAGAGATGTTCAAACCCAAAGCCTTAAATCAGTATCTATCTACAGTCTGCTAACCATCAGCCACCATAAGCTACTGTGAGACCAAGTGACGCTGCAGCAGCAAAACCAGAGTGTATTTTAAGGAAAACTCATTTGTAAGAGGAAGAACATTAGTTCTTTTTTCAAAAGCTGCATATTTGCTTTAAAGCTGCATTAATCAATAGTTTTATATTAACGGTGGATCCATGTATAATGTGGGCTAAAAGGAGAGGGAATATTAGACTGTATGTCTGCTGGATGTGTCAGTAAAATACTGTGTGCCAGCATGTTCGCCATAACAACTTTACAGAAGGGATAATAAGTCAGCTTGTTAGGCTGCCCCTAAGAGGCCAAAATGTAAATGAATACAGCTTTTAATCAGGGGTCATGGGCTTCACTTTGTAATAATCTATCAAGTCAAGAGTTCCAAGCTGTTACATAATTAAAGTAATCTTGTCTGGATGCCAGAGAGCCTTCTCTAGAAGGTACATGGTCCAACGGTGTATTGGGAGAGTCTCCAGACAATATTAACAGATAAAAAGACAAAAGTGTTGTAGAAAAATAAACACCAGCTGAAAGGATGTTTCACAGCCCAGTAACCCTAAGATGGTCTTATTAAAGGCTTATAACTGTGCTATTAAACATTAGCAAATGATTTTAGTGTTAGTCAGCCATTAACTACAGGTACTGAGCACTTTGTAAAGGATGCCGTATTAGAAAGTGGTACCACAAAAGACTCAAGTGGACAGATCTAAAATCTAAAAGACTAAACATACTAAAAGATCACCCCTAAAAACTACAATTAAACTATGATGAACAAACACACACGTCATGCAAAAAACATGTACACCATCAATCCAAAAAAATAAAACATCAAGGTTCTCTGAGAACAGGCTCTCAGAGTCGCAGGTATTTTGGATGAACTCGGTAATAAATATGTGAGAAGAAAGCTCATCATCAAAGAGACAGAGGAGTTCAGCAGAGTGAAAAGTCAGACTGGAAGAGCTGGAATATAGGCTGACAATACCATCCACCAATCAGCAGACTGCGCTGCTGTGTGTGTGTGTGTGAGTGTGTAGGTTTGGGAGTGTGTCAGTAGTCTCTTCACATCCCATAGTTAACAGAGCTCAGCGCTGGTCTCTTCTTGCCTTTAATCTTCAGGGATCCATAACGAGCCTGGTGACAAAATAAGACAGTTCTGAATCTGTTGGCACTGCAGCCGAGTTTCTGCACTGTTCGTCGTGGTACAGAATGATTTCCAAATAATTCTACGTTCTATGTTCAGGCAAGCCTGTCACTGTCTGAACAGGCAGCCTCCAGCAGAGGCGGCAGCAGTAACAGAACACTTACGTCTTTGCGGACTCTGGATCGTGTGATCTTGACACTCTGTGATCGTCTCAGTCCTTTCTGACTCACAGCCTCGTCTTCAGAGAAGGTCGGCTCAGTCTCTTCATCTGACCTCTCCTCCTGGTCGTAGAAGTACTCTGAACAAACACACATACATGTATCAGGAAACACTGGCACAAATGAAACTATGTATTCATGAGGTTTTTCAGAAGATTTACATCTTCAGTGGGAATCAACTGACGTGGAGCTGAGACAGAGAAAGATGACAAAACTACAAGGAAATGATTCATTCCAAAGACTGAATGAAAGAAAAAACAAACAATGGTACAAACAGAGGGGCAATGAAGCTATATTTGCTAATTGTGCTCTGCTCAGATGCCAAATCATGATTTTGTGTTGGGGTGACAGTGTAGAGAGCTGAGGGATCCAAAGTGAGAGAGGCAGCTGGTCCAGCAGAGGTCAGCAGACGCTCAGCAAACACACTGCTGATCCCCGCTTGGCTCTCTTTGTCTCTTCCCATAGAGACAGTGAGAACACACATACTATCTGAGTCACACTGCAGGGAGGAAAATCAGCACTATCAGACATTGTCATTTGACTCGAATAACGGAAACGCAGCAATGAAACCAAAACTTCACAGCGTTTTTCAGGAGGAAACCTTTGACTATAAAGCCCTTTCCACAGGCTTTTGAGAGCAGCTACTAATTACATTTGAATACAGATTCATCAAATAAGAGCTCCATGTTTTTCCTGTTCCATCACGAGAGTGAGGATCACTTAATTTACAGCTTATTGATCAGGCTCATTATCTGTCTTCTTTTCTATTGGTTCTGCTTCTAGCTCCTGCTAGCTGCTGCTGCTGCTGCTGTTGTCACATCTGGAGTCTATAAGAGAAAACCTCCCACTCTCCAGAGTTAGAAGCAACCTTTCCCCTCCCCGAGGAAACAGGGTGGGATGAGAAAGGGGCCAGCTTCACAGGAGATTTCACATTCCAACCATCAAAAATACCATCTGAATTTTGGACGTGTTGGTTGGATGGTGATCAGCCTTTGTCACAAAGAGAAAAAAAACTGTTGTTTTGAGGTTGCTAATAATAAAAGAATTTAGTCCTGACACTTAAACAGCGTTCAGCCCAGTTGAAACTGCCCTTGTCTAGAAATGATCTGGTTCATTGTCCTCAGCCTGCTTGGCTCCCAGTATCATGCACAGGAATAACATGATACAGTCGTGTTCTTGGGTGGAATTTCTTTCCTTTGCAGAGCTAAATTCTCTGCCTGGGCTGTGGAGAATAAATCCAAGTCATTCCAGTCATTCCAGCTAATACCAGTCTATTCTGTGGTAAAACTCTCCAATTTCCTGTCATGGTTAGAGCTGAGGGTTTTATTAAACAATGCTTAGTCTAGCTCAGGCAAAAGAAAAGACCAGGAGCAGCTTGTCCAACAAGGAGTTCTGGAATTCTTCCATGTTTCTCCAGAAAAAAAAGCACATTTGAGTGTTTCCTGGTCCCGTACATTCACTTTACTCCGTCTTAACCTTTAACCTAAAAGTTTGATAAGAAAAATAATGGTAATAATAATCAAAAAGAAAAGGTCTCTGTGTGACACAATTCACTTTTAAAGTAATATATAACTTATGTAAGAAGTTGTAGAACGTTTTGTACTGACATGAGTCAATTAATTGACCAGTTGGGTGACACAGAATATATTTAGAGTGTTTCCTATTAATGAACTTGTCACCCCTCCTGCTGTACGTGTGCTTGCTCATTCACACAATAGACCATTAACTGCAGTCACGCATTTCCACTTTACTACACTTTGTATAATAAAGCACATGGACACCAACAGGGACTTCATGGTGCATTCAAGTGTACCTTGTTAACTTGGTAATCTATAACCAAATGGTCACAAAGGTTGTTTAAAAAGGATATGTTTGTATCTTTTAATTGATTAATTAAAAAATACAATCGAATGCAGTTATTGAATACAGTTACAGCTCTTGGGCATGCTTATGCACATTTGTCGCTTTTCTCTGTTACACTAAAATCCATGAGACATATTTTACAAAAAGCTCGACTTTGAACAACATTGCTCTTCATTAAGAACGAGTAAGCCTCCTCCCATCTGGTGGGAGAGTTTTCTGCAAAGCTGCATTCTTCATCCTTTTTCATCAGGTAATGATAAGATAAATTCTTATGTGAAATAAATTGGCCTAAAATGACAAAAAATGTAAGCTTTTGGCTCAACCAGATTGAGCGAACGGTTTCATATGATCTTTTTACTAAAAAACTAAAATGTCAACAGCTTTCTTTGACAAAATGTAGACGAAACTAGTTCAAGTTTTCTTTGACTGATGCCAAGTCCAAACATACACAAGTAGTTTAAAACAAGGTTCTTCCTCCTTCGTTCTCTGTCAAGAGCATGCCAAGCCAACAGCAGGCCATATGACCCTACCCCTAAAGCCACGTTGGCCAATCACTATTGGCAACTAGAGGTCTGACCAGGTCCAGTCTGACACCGGTCTGTGCTGTGAAGCAGTGACCTCCATAGCAGATTCTGACACCTCTGTTGCTCAATAAAAGTGGAAGAGTAACTGTACTGTAACTGGAGGTGTAAACATGCAAAAAGTCCCAAAAGCACTTGCTAAAGAAGTGATTGATTCAAAAACATATTAATGCATAACACAAAAAGTTGATGCAATGTGATACCGAGGACAGCAGACTTATCTGTGGGAGTCTTTTCAATGCTGGTATTGTACATTTGCCCTAGAAGACAACAAATCCCACGAAAGGATCAAAGCTGACAATGTGTTCATCTGTCTCTAAATACTCTCCACCCTGTCTGGCTCTCAGCTCCAAGCCCACTGGCTCCTACTGAAGACACAGAAGTCTTGAAAAAAAAAAAAAAAAAACTTCATAAATACTTTGTTTCCTTTAAAATGTACCTCAGTGAGTCCCAAGAAAGCCAGTCACTGTAGCCTTACTATATGGCACTCAAACAGGGGGAAAGAGTGCATTTGTTGGCTGCTTTCAGAGGTGGATTCATCCACATTTAGTGCTCCTGTGAGTGTTGCTGTAAACATGATTGTGTGCGTGCGTGCGTGTGTGTGTGTGTGTGTGTGTGTCTGTAATTGAGTCGGAATAAACTACAGTGTGTGTTTGTGTGTGTGTGTGTGTGTGTGTGTGTGTGTGTGTGTGTGTGTGTGTCTGTGTGTGTGTCTTCATGGTAATAAAGCAACATGTCAACCAGTGCAACAGTGTGGCTCACTGATGTATTTTTAATAGTTTTCGGACAACAGTGGAGCTCTGTGGAAGAGAGGAATAACATCAACAATCAGGCTTTGATTGTTAGTAGACACCTTTGTTAATTGTTTGAGCTTATTTCTAACAATTCACCATTAGCCAAGCCAGCATGCTGTGCTTGTGTAAAACGTAGCAGTGGTGGATGAGGAACTGGGAAGAGCAGATTAAAACATTTTCTACATGTTTATGCTTGATGAACAGGTGTACTGATAAAGCACTTGCTTTTTACTCACAAAAGTTTTATTGCACTTACAGTAAGAAGCTTAGTTGGAAGAGGTCAGCCTCGACAGAGAGCAGACGAGATGCCCCAGTGTGATAATAAATTACACCAAAACAACAATAAAAGAAACAGTAACAGAGCTTATCAATGCTATGGTCTTTAATAATTTAGCCCCGGGGCCCATTCAGTACTGGGTTTCGGCATACATACACGCTCTGTGTCCCTCCCTCCCAGCACTGCACCTGAGTCAGCCATGTCTGGAATAAAAACTTTGCAAGTAAAAAAATCTATCGTACATATTTGCAAATGGAGCCTTCATTGTCAAAATGCATTTCTTTTGTTTTTTTTTTTTTTCTGTCTACATTTTGTGTTTCTGGTTCTTCTGTATTAGTGGTTTGAATAGGTTTAGTAAAGCCAAACTCCAGTAGCTCGCCAGCGCCGACATTCACAAATCAATCAGGATGTTTGTGGAACTGTTACTGGGACATTTTTTAATTAAATCTTTATGCAGACAGGTCATCTCACTGTGACCCACAGCCTCATTCTCAAGAGAGACCTGACAGAGCTTTGAGGCCCCAGGGGGCCACCTACAGGGGATATTTGGTGGCTACAGCATACCTTTTGTGGCCACGAGCAATGGCTAATGTCAAACCATGGAATATCACCCAAGATATCCTTTGAATTTTAGGTTTAACAAAACAATCATCTGTTAAAAATCATTGATTCCTAAGAGCAGAGGACCTCCAATATTGCCACCAAAGCATTGTGATGTCATGTGAAAACCCTCCACAGCCATGAGAGCTACATGAAAGAGAGCAGTTAGAGGATGAAAACATCTCTCTTCCTTTGCCTGCCTCTCCTTTTCCCTTCATCTCTCTGCCTCTCTGCTGACTGGCTGAGCTGAATACATAATAGTCATTCCACTCTCAGTATGCTAATGTTGTCTACCTTTCCTCCATCCATCCATCCATTCATCCACCTCACTCCTTCTCCCTCTGTCCCTTACATCTACACTCTCCTCCTATAAATTCATCTCTGTCCTTTCCTCCGTCTCCTCCACTCCCACCCCCTATTCTCTCCCTCCTCATGCCTCACTGCCTGGCCGTGTGTGTGTGTGTGTGTGTGTGTGTGTGTGAGAGAGAGAGAGAGAGAGAGAGAGAGAGTGTGTGTGTGTGTGTGTGTGTGTGTGTGTGTGTGTGTTTGACATTCCACCAGCATCACACTCAACCTCATCTCATCCCCCCTGTCTGCTGGGAAGTCATTTCTCTCTCTCTCTCTCTCTCTCTCTCTCTCTCTCTCTCTCTCTCTCTCTCTCTCTCTCTCTCACACACACACACACACACACACACACACACACACACACACACACACACACAGAGAGAGAGAGAGAGAGAGAGAGAGAGAGAGAGAGAGAGAGACACACACACACACACACACACACACACACACACACACACACACACACACACAGACACAGACACACACACACACACACACACACAGCTTTCATTGACATGCCAGCCAGTCTACAGTTCTCATCAAGGAAGGAAGGAAGGAAGAAAGGAAAAAAATCATAAAACCAAAATAATGAGCTGGTGAGGCTCTTTGACACAGCCATGGTGTTGCAGTGATATGGACAGCCCCTCTGCCAGTCTTCTCAGTCATATTTGTTAATGTCTTGTTGGGTTAATGGTTTATTAATGGTAAAAGGTAACAACTTTGACAGCCTATCCATTTCTAAAATTGCAGACTTTGCAGATTTCCTACAAGCGAATATTCAGAAAGAAGATGATGATCATCATCATCTTCAGTAACATGTGTGTTTACAGTGAAGATGTACAACCTCCCAGACGTGTATCAATATCAGTTCTGAGAGGAAACTCAAACACAGGCTGAAGCATCCTTCATCGGCTCCCACGATTCAGCTGCAGTATATGTGTACTTAAAATAGTCCCATTTTAGCAGAGTCCAGTATACTTAATGCAACTTAAATTGGACTTTTGTCCAACTTAAATTCTATTTAAGTGTACAAGTACAAAACTAGTTGTTCAATTCAGTATACTTTAAGTACACTTTTTAGTACAGTTAATATGCTCAGTATACTAATATTTAGTGTATTTTTTCCAACAAATAGCAGATGTGACTGCATAGAGTGTGAGTGTTCAGGGCATTTAGAATGTGTTTCTTATTTCTGTTTAGGATGAAGTTCTGAGTTTTGTCACTACAGTTCCCATCATGCCTGAGGTGATGAAAATAAGTATAGTTTTGCCATGGATTCAGTGAGCCAGGTATGGGCTAGAACAGACTTTTTGTTTTCTTTTGGCCTCTATTTGGTTACATTTCTGTGAATCTGAACCATGAAAAGTAAGACTGCATTTGCTTCTGTCAGTTCCTGTTTTAACTGTAACTATGGACGTGTTAAGACCTCAAGTAATACGGACGGTCTTATTCTGAAGCACCAGCCAGTCAGAACTGCTGCCCCAGCTGGAGCTAGTTGTCAGCAGTTATTGATAGAAATTTAAGAGCATAAACCCTCACACTTCACCTTAATGAGTTTAAATTCAGTCCATCATTTTAGACACACTTCCCCCAAATTCTTCTGAGGTTAGGTTGAAGGTTAGGGTTAGACATGGGTTAGTTGCCAGGAAATTTATGTTAGTCAATGTAATTGAAATTTGGAAACTCAGCTGTGTGTGTGTGTGTGTGTGTGTGTGTGTGTGAGTGTGAGTGTGAGTGTGTGTACCACCTTCGTCTGCAGCGTCAGTGCTCTGAGATCTCCTGATGGCGGGGTTGGCTGAGTGGGAGCTGTACTGGTAGAGCTGGTTCCCTCCTCTGTCATCCTGCTGGCTTATCTGTGTGAGGTCGTGCATACTCAGGCTACGCAGCTTCTCTGTGATGGCACCTTGACCCTGTCACACACACACATACACACATCAGTTGATGTTACATCACCAGCAAACAGGATTTTCAGACCTTCCAGGGGCCAGCAGGACAAAATACAACGCACTGATGACGTGAGTGAGTGTCAACAGACTATTTGAACACAACTTCAAACGATTCCCCTAAAACTATGACACACAGTTAACGTCTGGTGTTTCCAAATGAATATGCGGAGGCTTTGGGCTGTTTTGAGTAAGTGAAGATTTCTGTTGTGAGAAAAATATCTCAATTTGTGGGGGAAGCTTCAAAATCTCATTCATAACGTTACTGATCAAATTGGAAATCAACGTTTGATAGATCCGCTGCCTTAGCTTCGAAGCACAGCTCTGCTCGCTCTCTGGAGCAGCTCCAGTCTGCGCACATTTTCTGTGGCACAGTAGCCTTCAGTGTTGATAGGCTATTACTTCTGCAAGCACTGTGGGCGGGACATTGACCAAGACTACGGAGAGAGAGATGGCTCTGTCAGAGCTCTAAATACATACATACAGGTATATTCATTATATTCATTTAAGAAAGTTGATTCGTTATATTCATTTAAGAAAGTTGATTAAATAAAACAAGACTCATTTAATCCAATGAATCATTTTACTCAAAACTGAGGAATTTGTCGGAGGATTTTCTTTTTTAATGGCACAAAAAACCTTGATTAGAAAACCTCAATAGAAGCTTCAAGTGTGAAGAAAGAAACAAAATCATTTTGTACAGCCTTGGATTTGTGTGGTATTGTTAGAGACAAGTAGATGATTGTCAGTGAGTCTGTTCTGTTGTAAATGAGCGAGGTCATCTTCTAATTTATGGGCTACTCTCAGACAGCTAACTACTAACTGCTGTTGAAGTGCTACAAACAGATGTATGTTGTCTCACTCAAGCCATCAACATCCCTCATCTGACACAAAGACTGACAGACTGCTCTCACCTGTCCAATGGAGTATTAAAGTAAATCTCCTGATATTACAACTGTTACTATTACTTATAAAAATGAGAAAAATGATAAAAATAATTTTTGTTCCTCGTAAAATTATGACTTCATTCTCAATTGCTTTTTCTTCATAGAGGCTGAATTCCACATTAGAACTGGTTTGACATGTTTGTTTGTTTACTTTAGCTGAAGCTGAGGAGGCTTTGGCCAGAGCTACACTTTCCAGAACTAACAATCTGAATGTTGCACCATTGGGAAATGATGCTCAGAACATTATCTGTCCATTTAACTTGACCCATCATATGACTGATAAGGAAAATTAATGAACCTCTCCAGGCTCTGTTAGCCAGCTACAGCTACCAGCCCTGAAGAAGAATGTAGAGGGGTTTATCCTAAACAAGGGCGAGATTTTTGCCACCTAGCATTTTGTCCAGCTTAACAACTGCAAAAACAACTGACTATAGCCTGACACAAAAATGTGACAATTAAGGGCCAGAATTATGAGGTAAGGCAGCTGGACTGGTAGTGACAGGGGCAACTGTGAATTCATGTTGTAGCTGGCAGTTTATCGGATGTGTCAGACATAAAAATGTCAGCTTTCTAATACTCAGAAGCTGTCCTGTTATTATTCAGAGACATGCTGGGTTGATCGAGGGGCATGCCTGGAGTAGTGAGACCAACTTCTTGAGTAACATGGGTGTTACTCAAACTTGAGTCAAAGTGTTGGCTTTCACAGGATCTCCAGTGTTTAAAAATAAGAACCAATCAATCATCTGCATCAGATGAGCCGATTCAAAATGACATCAGTGGTCATGTTGTCCCTGAAAAGCCTGACTAGAGGGTGTCTCAAATTGTACATTGTTCAAAATATAGAAATAGAAACGCCTAATACTGAAATAGGACACACTGAAATATATACTTATATGAACAGTGAATATTGACAAGGCACCACAAAATGAACAATGACAACAGGATAAAGGGAGAGAAAAAGCTAAATGAAGAGATTTTTGATGACACACAGAGCAGAATATGTCTAGTGTTATAATGAAATGAAGGGTTTTAACACATTTTTAAAAAAGACCTCCAAACATGAAGGAATATAAATGAGGAAAAATGAGGTTGTAAACATTGAGTTAAATGTATTTGCTAATACTCTTGATTCTTTATTACAACACTCAGAACAAGAAGGAAATTAACATCCAAGATGTATTTTGAGCTACCAGGTCTGGTAAAAGAACAGAAATCAAATCAGACTCAAAGGATGAGGAACGCAGTGACATGGGACAATAATACTGGTATGTGAAATGGAAAGGGAACTTTCTGTCCATGCTGCTTACACTGACTGCTTTTTACCTCCCAGAGTAGCCTGCAGAAGCACAGAAACCCTGAAGAAAGAAGGATGTCAGTACAGAGAGAGAGGGAGAGACAAAGTCATAAGAGGGTTAGCTAGTAGGGGCAGATCCACACATCACCATCATGACCAAAAACAATAGAAACCACCCAATGTGGTTTTTCTTAAATGGATCTACATGGTGGTTAGATACTTGGAGCACAAGTCCAGCAGAAGTGATTAAGTTTTCCCACTGGCTCTCAATATAAAGTATAATATAAACCATATTATGCATTAGGCCAAAAATCTTGCATAGTGGGAGCAGAGGCATGCCTTTTAATAGCCTCCAATCAACTCAAAACAAGGACCAGTATTTTAGGAATATGTTCTAATCACGTGCTAGGAAACATCTTTAACACTGTCCAGTCAAGAGCTAAGCAAACAGGAAGTCCCTGTAGCATCCCAAGCTAGCATAGGTTCAAACAATTACAGTTTCTCAGCCCCAAAGATATATCTTTTGTAAATGCAGGTATATGTCTTGTTTTTGTCTGCTCACATGGAGAATCTGTGTTTCAGAGTTCGTAGAATTCATTTAGTTCAGATTTTTTAATATTTGGTTCAGATATTTCCCATGTTCGAGTATGCTAACCTAACTGACATTATTTACCTGTAGTCACATTATACTGACATAACATTTGTAATTTGAAATCTGTTGTATTACTTTTGTGAAATGTAATACTGTAATGTAATAGGAAAAGCAAGTGCGTAATATTGAGCAAATTTTGGCTTGAAATGTTGTTGGCATATTTTAGAGAAGTCTCTTAACACATTAAAACACTGTCTGAATTATTTTAACTGTATTTTAGCACAGTATTCAAGTGTTTAAAAAATGTCCTAAAAAAAAGTATTCTAATTACCTTACAAAGATTGGGGAATTTAAAAAAAAAAAAAAAATTGTGATTGTACAGTATTTTTTTCCTGTAGTCTGAAGGATATACTGTGTCCAAAGGCTTGGTGTACAATGTCCAGGGCTTGCAAGTCCCATGGACAGAAGTAGCAAACACACAATACTAGAGAACAGACAACCATAATTCAGATTTAGAAAAACAACTGCTGACTGGTCTGTTTTGTTCGTATAGCAATGTACCAAAGATGGTGTAAGAGTCTGAGTCAGACATACAGTGGAAACCAAAGGTGACGTAGCATCAGTGTTTACTTAGCCATGCCTCTTAAAAGACAGACATATTTTAGCCCATGACCTACAATATGCTTGTACTGTATATTACCGCTGCTGACCATTTGTTAAAGCATACTATGACTTCATGTTTAACAGCGGTGAACCCTTCCCACATGGTTTATTCTGTTTGGAAAGGAAGCCAGCTCTCAATTTTTGCATGTTATCTTGAATTCAAAATAGTATCTGTTTGTATACCATGCTATGGATATATATGAAAACCAATGGAATGGATACCAAGGACTGCCTGGATTGCATGGAAATGGCCACAGGTAAGTCTCAGCATAGCAACAACAGCAACAATTGAAGACAGCAGGACAAAAAGGAAGGAAAGGAAATGTTCAGAAAAACAGTCTGCTTCTTCACACCTGTAG
Organism: Chaetodon auriga; assembly: GCF_051107435.1. Classification (NCBI taxonomy): domain Eukaryota; kingdom Metazoa; phylum Chordata; class Actinopteri; order Chaetodontiformes; family Chaetodontidae; genus Chaetodon; species Chaetodon auriga. The sequence goes on along the minus strand of NC_135093.1, from coordinate 20,710,787 downwards.
AGGCTTTACAGATGTAATTTAAATCGGCCTCAGGCTACATGCACATCAATATGCAGCATGTATGCTGCTTGCATAATCGAGGAGGCGCATATAGTAGCTTGAAATGTGTGGGTTTCAGGAGTTTCTTACCCAATAAAACCACATGCTAAAAAGGCTGGGTACCCATGATGGAAATGGTGAAATGCATCTGTAAACCAAACCACAGCTCCAGTCTCTGCTGAAAGGCTCTGGTTAAAGTCTTAGATCCGTTCGCTTGAGTCTGTCAGACAGGTTCAGACAGATGGTTTTACTGTACGAGCCAAGGTTCATCAAATTCCAACTAAAAACAAAAAGCTTTAAAGGGATTTGAAATGGTATGGTGACCTAAAATGGTGATGATTAAACATGGAAGGATAAGGAAGAAGGGGGGAATATAGGAAATAAAGGGAGCAAGAAGAGAGGGGAAAGGTTTCAGGAAGATAAAGACACACACAAAGTGTGGTACAGAGAGAGACTGGAATGCTGGAGAGTGAGAGAGGCATAGCTTTGAAGCAGTGATTAATGGCATGTTTAATGTAAGCAGAGACAGGAGGGTTTTTACAAGTTCCACACTGCTGTCACTGCAAGAGCACATACACGACCGTGAGGTTAGAGGTACAGCCAACAATTTCTGAGTTCACTTCTTCACTGCTCCTTCGGATCCACATCTCCTTTGTTCTAATATACACACCTCAAGTCATTCTTTTTTGAGTTTTTATGTGAACAGACTCAATGTTCTTTTTTTTCTTAAAAGGAGCCACAGAACACCGGCGACATTTTAAGTCTAACACAAGCTAATTGAATTGAAGAGCGACAATGGCCCAGTTATTAAAGGAGCGAGCTGGAACAGCTTGATAGTGAGCCACAGGACATCAGTAATAAAAGAGAATAAATGGAATTTAAGTCTTGTGGCTCATGGCTCCTTACTACTCAAAGAGTGAGTTTCCATTCACACTGATACCTATGTTATGGTCTGGTTGTACCTATACACTAACATTTATCCTCTAAAATATTCAAAATCAAACATTTTCCTTTTATTTTTACTTATTCACTGACTATTTTTAATTCATTTCACTCTGATATTTCTTCATCACAAGTAAGCATTGCAGAAGAACTGAGACATGAAGTACAGAAAGGTAAAAGATGACTCAGCCAACATAACATGAACTGAACTGATACTTCAGAATAGATATTTTTAAGGTCAGGTCCAACACATTTGGCTTCTTCTCTTTTTCTGCTCAGTGTCTGGAGCCAACCCACATGATCCAACTCCAACAAAGTTGGAGCTTCATTTGCTTTTATTGACAAAAAGAGATTTGATTGTTTCATCTTGATTGTTTTCATTCAGATTTGTTGCTTGCCATATAAGAATCACAGTGACTGAAGGATTCAGTATCACGTATCAAGCTCAATCATATCCATGCTAGATGGCTTCTGCTGTGAATGTGGATCTAATAACTTGTAGATTCCCAGTGCTTGGGATTACCTCAGTGGAGTGAAGCCTCACACAGGAGACCAGCAGGGATTATCTGAGCCACTCAGGTATTCACGCAATGCTGATGAAACTAGTTCACACACACTTCATTTATACTGACTCTGCAGTGAGAGGTAGCTGAGGGACAACAAGGTACTTTAAAGATACACTCACACGGATACGTTTGCATGAGCACAGTGTGTCTGACATGCTCTCATCTCCAAGTAAAGATTTAGCTTAGGGCTGGCTGTGATTCTGTGCACCTCTCCCGCATTTATTCATCTGTCTGTTCTCTAAAGTATGATTTAGCAGGCCAAGTGAGCCGAGTGACTGCATCCTGAGCAAAAAGGTTGAATTTGGCAAAACAATCTGCTGGACTGCTTTACTGTATAAAACAGGTAGAGGGCAGTGTTGTATGTCAACATGTTGTAGCTAGGTTTTCACACTTTCTTATAAAAGGTGGATAGAAAAGAGAAAATTATTTTAAAATGCTAATCCTCTGCAGTGAAACCAAATACATTAGAGGGAGGGAATAAGAAGCAATCATTTATGAGAAACATTGTCTTAATCTAATGAAACACAAGAGAGATATAAAGTACAATGTGCCTCATTCATACCATTGTGAATTTTTGGTTTAAAAAAAAAAGAAAAGAAAGGCACCTTAACTGACCCTCTATGGCATGTCCTAACGCAACAAAATATATTTTTGGACCTTACATCTCACCTGGATTATTTTTTTTATTAAAAAAATTAAAACAATCTAATATCACCTGACATGTCTGCGCCCAGCTGAGGTGTCTGTGGCAATTTGTCTGAGGTGGAGTAATCCTGTCAGGAAGCAAAGCGCAGGGGACACAGTGCCACTAGCTGGTGAGAGAAGTATCACTTCTCAACATGTTTAGATTGAAGTAAGTTTCTAGAAATATACACGCATGTGTATCAGTATGTAAAGATGTATGTTTGATAGTTTAAAGACTTATTCTGCTTTTATTCATATACTATAACTACATTTTATTGTTCGATACCTCGGGGCAACATTGTGCAGTTAGACCACTTTAGTTCAGATCATGCTGAGGTGTGGACATGTTTGAATTTCTATTGACTGATACTGACAGGAAACGGACACAAGGACATTTCATGGGCAGAAGGAACATGATGAGCAGTTAGGCTCATTCCCCCTGACAGTGAGGACAGAGAGCTTGAGGACAGGTAGGAAGGCTGGATCCCCCAATCAGGTTTGAGAGACAGTTAGGAGGTCAGGGGGCAGTCAGCAGAGTAACACATTCGTATGTTGGTTTATATGTTTATGTAATGTGAGAAACATTTAAACATGAGGTGTTTGTTAGCTTTTTCTGGTGCATATATTGCATATATATTAATGCATATATATTATACAAATAGTATGAAGTATATTTTATCATCAGGGACCCACAAGCTCTCAAAAAATTGAGTTATTTTTTTTTCCTTCAAAAATAAAGATTGATGGGTAAAATGATAATTCCAGTGCATTAATAACCAAAAGAATACATACAAAGAAGAACCTTTAAACAAACATTAAATATGCAGTTTTCATATAATGCAGAGGCACTTGCCTTGACAGCTGCAGTGACAGCAGCAGTGGCTGCGATGCTCAGGCCCTGCTTGCCAAAGTTGACCATGGTCTCATAGCTCCTCTCTTTGGCCTGCACAATATATTCATCTATTTCCTACAGGGAGACATCAGCATCATTTTTCTAGTTGACAGTTTAATCAAGTAAAAACGAGCGTGACAATGACATTCTCAGGCAGATCTTACCCTCTCTCTGGAGGACAGCAGAGGGTGCAGACATTTCCTGTAAATAAGACTTGCTCCTCTTGTGTAGGGGGACAGCAGCCAGATCACAATGGCTATCTTCAGCTCGTAGTACAGAGGAAACCTGGACATGTGTGAACAGAGACAGAGAGAAAGAGGGCTGATATGAACTCTTTTTTTTCCACAACTGCAACAGATATAACAGAACATGTAACTGATGTTATAGCCATCATTCTCCCACTTTGTGATGTTCTTGGAACTTAATTTTGGCACAGCTCTGGAGGTGGTAAAAAAAAAAATCCAAGTTCCAAGTAGTTTGCCAGCAGTGCTGCCGATTGTGATTGGTAAAGCAGATGTGACATGACATCATGAAAAGGACATAACAACTTTCATAAATGTGAAAAAAAACACAACAATATCAGTGTCACTTCTTCCCTCATCCCAAAAAATGATGAAATCAGTCCAGCTGCAGCAGCAGAAAACAGCTCACACCAAAGACTCACACAGTTCTTAAACTGTAGGTTAAGAGAAGCCCCTGGTTCCAGGTGGTTACGATGCTGCTAAGGAAAAGGACGATCTGTGTTCCCACACATTCTTCTACCTGTCAACTTCATTACTACAAGGCCATTTTATTTCTGAAATATCATACATCAATATCAGTAATGGTATTTCCACTAGTAATAGAATTCTGTATGTGTTACCTGAGATACAACCATACAGTTTTTGTGTGTAACTCACCATGCCAGTGTCAGGTCAGTGATGGTCTCCACCACAGTGTAGAGGGCAAACACAATCCAGTACATCATCCATCGCACCTACACAGACACACACACACAGAGGCACAAAGAAGACTGAACAAAAGAGCTAGACCAGTAAATCAGCTGATATTAGCTTACTGCAGATATATCAGTATTGGTGTATATGCTGACTGAGATGAGCAACAAGAAATTGCAATGCAGAAATACGAAACACGATTTGAGGTCATTTAGAAACACTGTCACCATCACACAGTCTACCAGAGAGCACAGACAAGTCTATATTTACACTGTAAAACGCATCTGTAATTCAGTACTGAAGTATTTCAACAGTCCCACTTGACGACAAAGGTTATAGAAAATACTTGTTTCACCTTCTATACATCAGTTCTGTCTAAAGTAAAGGTATGAAGTCTGCGCTACACGATGCGTTGAATCGAGTTAGATTGATATTAAAGCTGTGTCGTTGTTTGAGTGCACCTCAGAGATGTGAGGTTCATCTGAACTACTCCTGCATGAAGTCCAAACTTTCCAAAATGATGGTGACTTTTCCACTTCCTGTGGCCAATCAGTGAAAAGTACCATTCCTAATGCAGTCTTTATTACAGTTGTCTCTGATGTCCAATCTAACAGCTCACAATAGCTAACGCTAATCACTAAACAACATGACAATGAATAACCATACATCCCTTAATCTACAGCAATAACAACAGAGACATCACGTAGTGAAACTATCACCACAGTAATATAACAGTTAGATAATAATATAATGGTGCCTTATTATTGGGCAGATTAAATTTGAACGTTATAACAATAACAATAATAATAATAATAATAAACTTCATTTGTATGGCACCTTTTGCAGCTCAGAGTGATTTACAAAAAACAAATCACATGCACCAAGTGAGTGCTTTAGAATAAAACCCATGTGATGATCAGGATGAAGATAAAAATAGAGAATGAATAAAACAACACAGTGAAGAATTAAAATCCAGGTAAAAATGGAGTAGATTAAGGATGAAAATAAAAATAAGGATAAAGCGTCAAATCACAAAACAGATTGGACAGAATGTATAAAATCAAGTAAAAGCAGCGCGAGGCAAAGTGTTATAACAAACACATAATGACAGCTTACACTGGCACACCGTTAGAAATTAGCAGTTGATAATTAGAGCCTTTATATTTGCTTGCCTACACTGTAACGTTTGTCTATTGTCAAATTTAGTGAAGCTAAAGGGCTTGGATGACCTCTAACAAGGTGTAACGTTATGTTGATGTTAGCTTGTGTACTCTACAGGAGTCGCTCTCTGTATGTATTGCTGTCACAAAATAGCCAGAATAATTTGCTCCTCCTCATCCTCCTCCAAGTTATCCCTTCTTTCAAAAAGGTGCACCATGCTAACCACTATTTTACGAAGGACTTTCCACCTACTAAGGACCAGGTGTACGATGTAAGCTTGAATTTACGCCTACATTGGAACTATTTCAGCTGGTGCAACTCTTCAAATTTTAGTAAACTTTGTTGTAAGTGAGAAATTACATTCAAACTAGGGTTTGTTTGAATTTAGCAGAGCTCGTGCAACCAACATTATTTGACGTTTTCATTGACACATTCATCGATACAAAAAGTCTAATTGCTACCATAAGAGAACAGAATTTTTGGATGTATGAATATTTCATTTTACCCTGCAGCCTTTCATGGCATCTGTTCTTTGGTAAGAAAATTTGCAGAAACTTACACTCCACCTTACTGTTCTAATCTTCATCATCACTAAAACCAATATCTGGTTAAGCAGAGCTGCTGAAAGCTGAGAAAATAAAGAAAAGCAGGACATAAAAAAGAAGAGAAAGAGATCTGAGCTCTGACTGTGTTTAGTGAAGCTGCTGTCCATTGTTCTATTAACCCTGTTATGAATTTACCTAACAAGTGAGCCTGGTCATTATGGTCAATACTTAAAGACTGTAATAACTGGATTTAAGCCACTTTAATAGTTGGTAAGGCCTCAGAGTTACAGAATGTGAGGCTTCCATGGTGTTCTTCTCTTTTCTGTCTCCTTTCATCTTGCACCTCTTTTCCTCTCAGGCCAGTAGCAGTGAAGGGCAAACAGTGGTTTAGGATTTTGTCTCTTTGCTTTTCTACTTTCTGCTGTCCTCTCTTGCTCCCTCCGTCTCTCTTTAAGGGCTTTCCAGGCTCTTCTGGCTGGATTTCCATATCAAAGCCAGCGGTAGACGGTGGCAGGCAGGCAGACAGTCACATGGCAAGCTGAGGTATTAGCCAGACCCGGCCGCTGCCGCATGACTGAACACACACTGACACTAGCTAATGAAATGTCAGTGTGTGTGTGGGTGGGTGGAGGAGTGAGGGAGTAAAGTCTGTGTTTGAAAGAGCGAGAACAAGAGAGAGGGACAGAGAACACTCATATTCACCTGTCTCACAAGCACAAACTCAGAATTACAAACACACACACACACACACACACACACACACACACACACACACACACACACACACACACACACACACACACACACTGCACTGCCTGCCTGCACCATTACTGCTGGACTGGTTAATTGGTGACCTTATCGTGAACTCCCTCCACAGTCACACACACACACACACACACACAGGCTCGTGGGAATGATAATGTAAAGGAGAGAGAGAGTGAAACACAGAGCCAGTGAGATGGAGAGGACATCTAATTTATATGTTTCAATCTACTTCTGCCTCCACTGCTTCTGGAGGGAGAAGAGGTATCCCTCCGCCTTTCATCTTCCACTTCATACCCTCGTCTTTCTCTCTCTGTCGAGAAATGCGTTGTTCCTCTCTTTCCTCTTTCTCTTTCCCTCCCTCCTTCATCTCATCAGTAGGGAGGACATTAAGATGTGACCTGAGTGAAATATACAGCAGCCATTTTGCCTTCCTCAGGCAATAGCAGACATTTACTGGCCCCATCTGTGAATAACTGCCTTCCATTAAAAGAGAAAAAAACACTTGACATCAGCTCTTCACAGCCACTGGGCCCACTGGTAACAAAGACAGAGGCGGGCAGCGGTGCAGACTGATAACAGAATGTCCTACACCTAACTAGCCGACAACTTTTATTCAGATAACTAATTCAGAAATATTTGAAATGAGTAACCAGTGTTAATATTTGCTTTTTTTTTTTTAAATAATTCTGATGTGAACTAAATGATTGAGATGCTGCCAGTGTCAGTTTCACTGCAAAGAGGGCAGCAGTTATTGCCATTATTGATTAATTAGAAGATTACTTTCTCTGAGAATTATCTGGTTGATGAAAAGTCACAATTTGTCCAACCCAAGTTGACATCATCGAATTGCTTGTTTTGTCCAGACTTTAACAGAAGACTGAGAAAACTATTAAATATGCATATTTGAGAGCCTGTGAACATCTGCTTAAGAAACAACGTATCCCAGAACACACAGGCATGACAGACACAGTTAGGGTTCTGTTTATACTACAGAACATTCAAGTTTCCGCATATATACGTGTCTGTCGGCATGGACAGGTGACAGAATTCACCTCAGTTACTAAACATGTTAACATGTGCAGCTCAAAAAAGATAACTACAGTATAAATGAATACTGTTCCTTAGTTAATGCAATCTCAACACTTCCTCCATGACTACCTGATGAGTTCAGCATACTGTCCATTTCCACTAATTCCATCAGTAGGTCATATTGAAATTAAAATCCTCCCAGGGTAAAATCCTGCCTTTCCTGGTGCACTTGCAATTCGAAACATCTAAAAATAAATAAATAAATAGATCGATAGATAGATAGATAGATAGATAGATAGATATAGATATAGATATAGATAGATAGATAGATAGATAGATAGATAGATAGATAGATAGATAGATAGTTTTATTTCTAAATGACTGTAACTTTACAGCATTGATGCAAAACACAAAACAAAACTGAACCAACAAAGATTTGGGGAATGAAATCTGTATTTCAGTTTCCAAAGAGGAATAAAGAGCAGCATACGTACTGTACTGATGGAATTAACGCTGTGGAAATGGAAATTATACTGAACTACCATGTGTTCTATGGGAGTACAGGTAATTCCACCCTTCTAATTGTCTTTACCAGCCTTATTATCGACCAGCGTTTATTGCAAGTGGCAGCCAATTATTTGAGACTCTGTTGTTACATGGCCACAAGCTTTTATTTGACAATTTACAGGAAGGTGAGAATCTTCCAGAAATGTCATCAGCAATTGCTCAGTTCTTCTTTGCTGGTCCGCCACTTTTCATTAGTGCGTCTCAAGTCACCTTTGTGAGTTTCATTAGAATAGTTCTGTTACAGGCAGGCTAACTGTTCCCTCTTACTCATTCCTGTCCCCATTAAAGGTGAAACTTCATCTTAGCCAATCCAGAAGAAAAATGAAATGCAAAAAATGTCCTTATGTCCCACACAAATACATCACAGTGCATCAGACAAGTCTGCCCAAATCCATAGACTAGACAACAGAGAAATATCTGATTCTATCAAACATAAAATATAGGTTGTTGTTCAAAATTAGAGAGCAAGCAAGCCACACCTCTCATTACTCATTACTGAAAAATGAAAGCAATCTGGGTGGGAAATGAATGATGTACAGTAAGAAATAACTGCATGTGATGCGCTGCACTCATCTGTGCAGCTGATCTGCTGTCAACAAAGCAGACAATGTATCTAGTCACAGAACAGCCAACATGCTGATAATGCAACACACTGGGACAAAGTGACACAATATTTCACATACAAAGGAAGGAATAACTTCATGTAGTATATTTGCTGCATTTACAAGAGGGGAGAAATAATTAAGAATTTTTCGTAGATGGCGTTTCGCAGAGTTCATTAAGTTTTCCCCAAACTAAACAAATCATAAACCTCTGACTTTTTTAAGGGAGCGATCCAATCTCACTGAGGACAGGGAGAACACACAGAAAACACCAGGACTAAACACAAAGGTAAGATCATATCTTTTATCATACATTTAACGTATCTGGATACAGATTCCATTTTACCAGGTGTAGATGGGGTGTTAGGGACATGTCTGTCAGCATGCACCCACATGTACCATATGGATACACGCACACACACACAAAGTAATGAAAAAGAAGGCTGGGCCCTCCGGAACAAATTTTAAGAGCCAACCTTGTCCTGAACTGGAGTAACTTCTTGCAGGATGTCCTGAAGCTCAAGTCACATAAAAGCAGTCACAGGCCTGTTTTAGCTGTAGAATAGTTGATACCTTTAAGTAAAGGTCTCTGGTACATCAGAGTATACATGACATCCTGTGCTTGAGGGTGTAATTAATGAAAAAATTAGTTCAGTTTCATGAATTTGTTTTGGTTAGATGATCACAAAAGGCTGGAGGCTTATTTGCCACTCTTGTCACTCATCCTCTCATGAGAAGTGTGTGTGCAGTGTGTACAAGTGCGATTATGCTTCCATACAGTGAAAAAGTTTTGATTTTGATTGATTCAGATGCAGTTTACAACAGCACAGCTCACTGCTTTGAATGTCACTACGATTATTTTGTGGGTAACTTTGCAAACCTTTGCCATATTGTGATATACACACTCCTCCATCCCATTTAATGATGGCAGGCTGAAGAACAGAAGCACCTCTCTGTGTAACATAGTACAATCCAACAGCACCACAAACTACATCCTCCAGAATGCTGTATCAACACCTCTGTGAAACAGAAAACTGAACATTAGAATCCTGCATGAAGGGAGGGCTTACTGCTGGAATGCTATATTTGTAGCACTGGGTATCGTTCAAAATCTTTCGATACCAGTGTTGATACCTTGACTTCGATACCAGTTCCTGAATGATCCTTTTTATTGTATGAGTTTTAGAAAATCCCTTGCAACAAAAGGAAAATTACATTAAATGTTACAATAACTCACATCAAAGGAGGAAGAGGTATTGGAGATAAAGGAGGTATTGGGGAATAGTGGCAGAGTAAGACTTTCTCTGTGCTACAGACCATCTCGCCTGGGTCTGACAACCATGGACTATGTCAACTTCAAGACGCTTCCATCCTTCTACCTATCAGTCTCTAAGCAACACTATGTTTGCTGTCACAAACACTTCCCACCTCAGCTTCAGGTTACCCATCCTCACGATGGCAAGGAGTGCATGCGCAGGGACTTCCTCCTGGTGGATGATGTGGTGAACAGACTCAACAATGAGCAGATAAAGGTTAGCTAACTGGTTAGCTAATAAGCAGCACAAAGTTCAATTAGCTATCTGTGCAGATAAGTAGCTGGCAAAAAAAAACAAACAAACAGTGAGTCCAATCTCTGGGCATAACATAGTGTTTTCCTGCATGCCTCTAAGACGTGTAATCACCAGCATCATTAGATCTTGGTACAGGCATGCAGCATGCTTGCAGGTCATTTACCTCTGCCAGCCCAACTGCTTTATGAAACAAAGACGTGGTCCTGAGAATCAGTAACAGAAACAGATAGTGAGGAAGACAAAGACAAGGAGAAACAAAGGGAAAGGAAGCTCAAAGCCGAGTCACGGCTTACTGCATCTGAAGCTGTGAGCTGGTGTGTTAACGCTGTGTGTGAATGTGTTACTAACTCACTGGGATTTCACTCTCACTGACATTGGTTGCATCACCCAACTCTAAGAAAACACATCCAAGCCCTTAAATCTATATGCATGTATAGGTTCCCATCAAAACCTGGGTTAAAATGGAAATCAGTGCTGAGACACAATTCACATTCTGCTCCAATGATTTTACAAGGTACACTCAATGTCTATAAACACAGACAGCTATTTCCCTAAACTGAATACTGTCATCAGATGACATTTTCACACAGTAGAATATTATAGTAGATATTCCTTCAAGTGAGTGTCATTCAAATGGAGGGATTTCAGCTGGGACAGACAAATATTTTCCATTATAAACCCTTTCTTTGACACAGTGATTGTCATTATTCATTCATTCATCTTCTGTACCGCCTATCCCTTTCGGGGTTGCAGGGGGGCTGGAGCCTATCCCAGCTGTCAACGGGCGAGAGGCGGGGTACACCCTGAACCGGTCACCAGTCGATTGCAGGGCGATTGTCATTATCATAAAACTTAATATCAAATATCAACAAGAGTACAATGTTAAATGTTTTTTTTCTGGGACTCAGGGAACTTCCTGTGACACAGCCATGATGTCATCAAGGATGTAAGAATCAATGTGCTCCACCCCACCTCACCTTTCCATTGCAACGTCAAGTTGTTACAGGAAGTGTATCATTCCCAATGAAACAACTGTGCTTTAATTAGTCTATGCAACAGTCTGTAACTTGCTGGATGACTAACAGAATGTTTGTGTCCACCGAACACATTTGGATCAGTTCTAACATGGATTAACAGTTTCTTCAAGAAAGAGAAGAATCATTTCTATGGCCTGTTCTCTTTGAACGAAGTTGACTTTCCGCAGTTGACTGTCTGCAAAGAACAGCCTGCTGTTAAATCACAGAAGAATCGCCTGAGCTCAAAGAAACGCTGATGGACACACCAGACAAACTAAAACACAGGTTAATTCGCTCCCGAAGCAATCTTCAGTAAGAGGCTTTTGTCTGGGCATAGATTGTTAAGGACAGTGTGTTATTGTAAGCTTCACTGTTGTATAAGCTTTACTGTATTATTTTGAAATTAGCAGACCACCGATTCCTGTTGTTGCTGTTTGAGATACCTCAATCATTGTGCTTGCTGCTTGGTCCTGTGTGCAAAGTGTGTTATATTGATTATATACCCTGCGCTGTCAGGCTTTGCTTTGGTAGTTTTCTTTTCTAAAAATGACCTCACTCTGTTGGTTAAAAACTATTTCTGGTCCTCACTACTATAATTGTATCTTCGACCAGGAGTTATGTGTATATATATATAAGAGGTAGAGGGGGGTGTAAATGGATCACTTGAACCAATAATTTGGCAGTGTTTAATTTGTAGACGTTTCAGAACACTGATGCACATTAAACCACATCACATAAACACATGCATCTTGTTGGCTGTAAGAGAGCCGTTACAGAAGAAGCAGCTGATCCAAGCTGCTCACTTTTATGGGTAATAAACAACATAGAAAGACAAGAAAAGGCAGAGAAACAGCTACATGTCACTTGCTGGAGCTTGTACACCAGACTGTTAGAACATGGTTCATACATACCCAAACCCAAGCACATACACACAAACACACACCCACACCCACACGGAGCACAAAACCAATTTCATACACACAAGACTTGACTTGCCAACCCACTGAACATAGATAGAAACTAGAAGGGTGCTCTAAGAGCCCAGACCTCTCTGCTGGAGCTGAGCTGGATGGAGCTTCAGGTTCAGCTCTGAGAGGTTCTTGGTAATGTCCACCATGAAGACCAAATCACACAGACACTTTCTATCACTGAGTTCCACGACAGCATCAACAGGGGCACTTCACAAATTCTCCTTCTGAATGAGGTTTCGCTTAGCTAACTTAGCTAACTCACCACAAAACTTGCCTGCGTTAACACTGTCTCTGTCAGAATGTGTTCTTGTGAAAGCTGTTTGTTGGGTATCTAAACTCCACTGAAGAGTATTTATCCAAGCGCATTTGAACTTGCAGCTCATCCAGTTTAGCATGTTTAGAACTGTAATGACTCTTGAGATTGGCCTTTATCAGAACTGTGACCATGTCAAACGTCAGTACACTGGCCTGCCTTTTACTTCGACAATTTTTGTGTATGTATGAATTGTCTTGCAGGCCGTATAGAGATTGATAAATAACAAAAAACAAAAAAATAAAAAAATTTAAATTAAAAAACAATGGATATGTCACTCCTGAACAGGTACTTTTCTAATGTAACCTGGATTTGGATCCACTCCAAAATTCAGTGTGTTCTTCCTTGGCCCATGCTACGCCCTTCCACTGGGTTTCATGACAATCTAGCCAGGAGTTTTTCTCTCATCTTGCTGACAAACAGACAGACCAACCAATCTGAAAATATAACCTCCTTGGCAGAGGTAATTACATGTAGCAGATTGTGACATCACGTTACTGGCCAACTTTTCACGTGTAAGTCTAATCACAAGATCACATGCACAAAGAAAATGACAACGTGCTTAAGCACAGCTTCTGTTTTTGTAGGGTTAAAGTTGTTTTCAGTGGGATTTGCTAACATCTACATATGTATCATACTGATGTGATATAATATCATCTCACAGTTCTGATAAATCATTTTAACCAACTGATTCCAGAGGAGTTTTCATTATTGCTTAAGACAAATCATTTCAGAATGCACAGATTTACTGACACCAGTGCAACGACACACAGGTTTATAATATTACGTCTCTAAATTCAATCAGGTTTGTTAAAAAATGCTCAGGTTAGTGAAAATTCAGAATAGCTGGTAACTTTGGCCAATTACTCCAAAGCCTCAAACCCTTGACATACATATGTAAGTATGTAAGTAAGTAAGTGTAGGCTGGGGTTAATATCCATGTGTATAGCAGAATGACACAAAAATCAAGCAGGTTATCCAAACATGCTGAGTGTTACTCATGAACTTACATATTCCTTGACGTTTTTGGTCTTGACAGCTTTGTACGAGTAGTACGCAGGATACAGAGTCCCAAACACCAGCCTGCAGGGAGTGAGAACACATAACATGAAGCTCATCATCTCTTTCACAATCACACAATAAATAACCAATACTGTACAAACACACTGCGACAATGTTCTCAACAGTGTGACAGGATTGATATTCCTGATGTTGTCACTGTTTTGTGATTTGAATATACGACTGTTAATAGCCATACACAGGCTCACATTGAATATAGGTCTATATGCAATGGTTCTATGTTACAGCTTTATAGGCTATATTGTAAAATTTACAGCAAAATATAACAGGTCTGTTTGCACTAAAAGTTGATTTGTTGGTGAATGATTTTCCCACGATGGGACAACCACTGACCAATACAATTGCTCTGTTTACATTAAAGTACAGTATACAGTCAACAGCTTGTCTCCGTCTTTACTCTCCGATTTCCTCAACAGTTTCTACACTTGTGAAGGGGATTTTACACTCAGACCAAAATGGCAGCACAGTATAATCCTAAATGCAAACTGCGGCTTACATGCAAAATTGTAATTTTCCAGTGAAAAGCCATCATCTGTTCCTGCAGAACAATCTAGGGACTTATTTATATCCTGCTATGATCGGGTGTTGGGTCCTCCTGACCCAACAGTCTGAAGTCTGAAAACCACTGGAACACAAGACAATGACTCAGTGTTTCCTCTGTAATCTTCTGCAGCAGCAGCGGTTGGGGGTAATGTGAGGTTTGGTTCCATGTCTGGTCTGTAGTCCAGTGCAGGTTTCAACAGTAGCTCAACGTACTGCATTTTTCTTTTGTTCTTCTAAACTTAAGATACACTTTATTTGCTATCTATAAATAACATTACAATAAAATATCACAATATTTTTTGTTTCTGTCAGTGGTGCTACTCTGTCTGTCCAGCCCTGCTAACTGCAGAGGCCACTCTTCCCTTTATTGGAAACAGAATGGAAACATATGATGTATGACTCTCTGGGTATCAGTAGATTATAAAAAAGAGCTATGAGACACTGAGAGCTGAGACGAGCAAAACTCAGTTTATAAGCTTATACCAATCAGTGAAATAGCTTAGTGGACATTTATTTCATGAACATTTCACAATGCTGCTTTGGTTTCTACCTGCCCCTCAGGCAGCATTTACTGTTAAATGACGTCTGGTTATTATTCTGTCAAATAAACACTAAGGCCCCATTTGCACTTGTTTTCAAGTGTTGCATATCCGGATTAAATGCAGATCCGAGTTAATACAACCACCTACGGAGGAGTTTTGAGCAATCACAACATTTCAAATGCTTGGATGCTTCTTAGATATATCTGCATTTAGCTATTCAATACACACAAGACACATGAAGTACCCAGTGTTTCCTATTAATTACCTGGACTGTGGCTCACACAGACACACACACAAAGGAACATTTCTGGCAACATCTGAGACACCAAGGCATTTTGAGGTCACAACATTGTTTGAAGTAACATTAACTGAGGTTACAGTATCCACAAGTGCAATCACAACCTTATCACTATCAGTGCATGACAGCAAACAGATAATGTTACAGCAGAAGTCAGCACTGACGATCTAAGAGGGTCCAAGATCCATCCACTACAGTCTCACAAAATCCTGTGGAAAACACTGACTGCTTAAGTGTATTTGAGGCATCAGTTGCAGGTTTACTGCCAACACCTGATTAAAACTATAGAACACTGAATATCATGTTATAGAGCTGTTTCTAGTAGCCTACTACATTGACATAAATTGGGTAACAAAATACTAGAAACGTTATAATAAATAACAGCCCCCCTAATGTAATGGTAGGGGAAACACTGCAATTCAATAAGATCCAGAACAACATCCTCCAAAATGTCCATGAAAGATCCAAGATCATATTTAGAGGGATCAACTGGCAGAATACGGCAGAAATGGAATAGAATATTCATACATATACTTTCATTAGAGTATAATCACCTTCTCTTCCACAGAGGCCACCATATTGCGCCGCCATGTTTCTACATAGCCCAGGACAGACAAACCAAACACTCGCTCTGGAGCGTGCTTTTCATGATTTTCATGCGTATCACTGCTACCATAGGTTCTCCTACATACTTGGAAGGGGAGGGGGAGGTGAGGGGTATTAAGATGGTTGCAATTTGCAACCTCACCGCTAGATAGCACTAAATCCTACACACTGGACCTTTCAGTTTAATCAGTGCCTCTCTGAAACAGTTTAACAGCGAGCTGATAATTCTAATCTTCATAAAGGATTGGTTTGCAGGACTGAAGTATTAGACACAATTTATTTAAGCTAGTTACACCTAATAAACTAAGCAACTGCTCTGTTCCAATGGCCACTTCGTCTCATCATTTAGACATAAAAAATAACGAGAAAAAGCTGAATTGGACAAAAAAAAGTCTATGCAGAGTTCAGAGGACCTTTTGTCTTACATTGCTTTCAGCAGTGATACAAGAAAAAATATTGTAATTCTAAAAATTATTTGTGTATTTAAGATATTACAAATTTTGTTGTAGTCTTCACCTCAATAGTGAGACAAACATCACCATTATGAATAGAGGACACAGTAAAACACAGTAAAACTATTGGCCTATTGTACACTATCTACTGACAGAGCCGTCTTTCTATCCTGACTCACACACACGCATACACAAACACACATCACCAAAAGAATGAATATCCAAACCCTCACCCACAGACACACAGAGTAACAAGGGCAGTTTTTCCAGCCTCTCTGCTCTCAGTCACACACTATATATTCTTCCTGACAGAACAGAGTGTGTGTGCATGTGAATGAGAGAGAGAGCAAGAAAAACGACTCCACCAGTTTATGGCAGGACACTCCTTCCCTCCAGTCCCTCTTTCGAACATTCTTCTGCTCCTCCTTCCTCCTCCCCCCACACACTGAGCTTGCCATGTCTACAGCACAGTGTGTTCTCTGCAGATCTGCCTAGTATGCATGCTGGATCTGGATCTGTTCAGCTGGATACAAAGTGGCTGCATAATCAGTCATCACTGTTGGTCCTAACTGGTGCATTTCAAGAGCTTTTCCCAAATTTTAGGACTAGTCAAATACCAGGTAGTTGGAACTAATCAAGAGAGAGAAATAATTTGAAAAGAATGGTCGATGTCACTGCATCAGAGGCCAGAAGTGGGCTATATATGACAAAATACTGAGGTTTTCCCTGCCATTATTACAATGATAGGTACCCTTTTAATATCCCTGGATGTGTTCGTCCATTGTGGACAATCTTGCAAATCTAAGAGCAGCACTGTGTTGATTTGTCACATATTTACTGCTCCAAACCTGACATTTCTGTCTATTTTCCCACTGATAAAGTATTTAAATTGATATTCCACAAAATGTATTATGCAACAATATCTATTGACATTAGAGACCAACCAATACTTTGCCCAGGCCGAATTACCTGAGCCAATCAGTGTACATGTGGGCCAACAAGTAAAAAGAGATGTCTGTACAGAAACGCCAAAAACAGAGAGGACACAAAACAGTGTCTCCATTACACAGTCTATCCACAAGAGAGCACAAGCAGGTTTAGTTTTACACTGTAAAATGAGCCATGAGTGTATCTTGGTCACAATTATAAGAACCAATTGAAGAAATCCTTAAAGGCTGAATGAGAAGTTTGACTGGTGCTCTTTGAATGATGTCATCTCAGGGAAGAAAGCAAGAAAATGAAGGAGACATGGTTTTACTGAGGGCAGTCATACTGGAACCTGGACAGGCTGACTTTAGCTGCTGAATTTAACTTGACCCAGTATTTAAATTGGCATCAGGAGGGGCAGGAGAGATGAATCCTGGTTGCTCCTATTAAAGGACAAACCAAGCTGACATGCAAAATTCTGTGTGGCTTCATGCTGACAATGTTAATGTCTTTTGCTTGTGGAAAACAAGAATGCCAAGACAAAAATGGTGGGAAATCACAACATACAGGTGAAATCACCCTTTGTCATTCTATTTTGCAAATTTAATGGTGTGCCTTCGAAGAGCTAGTGAGAGCTGATGCTCAGCGACGGACCCTCGTCAGTGAGCTAACCCATAATACAAAGAGGCCAGCAACGGCAGAGAGGAGCAGACAGCGGAAAACAGCATGCAGGGCCAGAAGATTTTCACATCCAGTGCGGTAAATGAAGGGTTCATTTCGACCAAACAGAGCTGGTGATTGCTGGAACAGTGGAAAGACCAACTAAGATGGTTTTGGTTGGTGAGTTTTAGTTTGCTCCTGTCAGCTCTGAATGACATGCATTTTATGAAGAGTTAAGAGGACAATTCAGCTGGTCTTAGTTCAGTTAAAGAGAGAAACTTGACATTGCCTGCACTACCAAGGAGGCATTGAGTGCTCTATACCAAACCCACAGCTCAACAGTGAATGAGTCCTTATCTCAACAAAAACTCTGCTTTGGTTTCCCTGGAAAAAAAAACCAAAAATACTCAGTTTAAGACTCAATACAATACAACAACAGACCAACAAAAACAAACCCAAGTGACACCTCTTGCAGCTTAGTGAGACAACTTAGTGAGTCCCCATGAGTAACCGTTTCTGTGAACTGGTGAGTTATGGACATTTTGGCTCATTGCCAGGGGTAGGCAAGCTAATCAATGATGCCTCTCAGGATGGATTGGGCCTCTTCCACTGGTGAGTAACCTGAGATGTGTACATTTTCTGAATTCATTAACATTCTGAGGGCTGGAAGGGAAGCTTTGGCGGGCCAGATGTCACCCATGGGCCACCAACTGAAGACTTGCCATTCAGTCCACATGTGCACTGGGGTCTGGATTTTGAGAAGGCCTGTACTATCATATACTATTTCATCACTTGTCATATTTCTATTGTTAGTTATCATAGCTGTTATTGTTAACTTTGGAGGAGGAACAGCAGCTCTTGTTCTGTTGGTGTTGATGGTGCAGGGAGGCTCCAGAAAAGATCCAAGGAGACAACCCTTAAATAATGAGTCCTTTTATTGAGTGATGTCTGTCCACAGACCCTAGTTGTGGCCAATGACTTGAAGCTGTAGCATTCGGCTGAACAAAGAAACCTTTTGAATTCTAGTTTTCAGTTACACACCGCTTCCCATGTTTGTGTAAATAAGAGAACAAAACCCCTTACAGATATATACTGTATGATCCACATGAATTTCTATAAATGATGCTGTATTTATAAGAATATAAATTTACTGAGATTTGTGTGCCTCTTGATGCTTGTCCAGAGCGTAGTCAGCCAGGTCTCCCTGCCCTGCCCTGTCACAGAATCTAGGATTCTATGATCGTCGAGTTTGACAGAGTGAACATTTCAACAGACAAAAATACCGTGCAGTCTGATTGCAGCATAAAAATAACAGGCTTGTTTTAGCCCTGCTACTATGTGGTTTGGATTTCATCTTCCAAAGGTTTTAGAAATCTGAAGAGCTGCCGAGCCCCTGTTAAGAAAACACTGATACCCTGATCCTGAATCATTTGCTTGCCCTGCTGTGACAGCCGCTATTAATGAGTTTGAGGTACTTTAGCTCATATAGAAGCATGGAATCCTTAGCTGAAGTTAAATGATGGAAGTGCAGAGGATTTCACAATAACAGCAACCTGCATACACACAAAGATACACTGTATATAGTCTTCTATTCAGACACACTTCCTCTGACCAGAGTCCCCTCAGCTGCAGGTGAGCCGCCAACAACCACAGCAGTTTATGTTCCTGCTGTTGCCATAGAAACAGCCAGGCTGCCAAAGCTTCCGCACACTCTCTTCATGTCTATATCTCTCTGTCACACTCTGTAATTTCAACTCACTATGCTTTATTCGCATAAAGGTAGAGAACAATACTGCTGAAACATCTGCTCAAAAAAAATCTAAGTCTACTCTGCAAATGAATCCTTTTCCTCTCTTCCAGTGGTACGTGGGTGTGTTTCTGTGCATGTTTGTAGTGAAGAAACTGGTTGCGTAACAACCCAGACCCTCCACTGTCCAAGAACATAAGAACAGCAGCCTGGTGGCGGGTGTTGACACGTTGTCGTAGAAACATAAGTACCAGGATAGTCTGCCAGGCCCTGTGATCTCTGCAATGCAGGAGACACCTACGGAATTGTAGAGTTTCATCATAGAAATCAATTGTAACATACAGAATATCGCAGACATGAGCAAAACGTGGGTGCAGTTTATAAAAATCACACTCAGTGAAACACACACAAACACACAGTCCTCTGACAGAGACACAACCACATCAGCAGCTACAAGACATAACTTTGCTAAAGACCTCATGGTTGTATGCAGTCAGATCCTCTGTTGGAGCAAATGAAGAAGCTACGCCCATTCTGGTCAAACACTGTTAACATGAAGGAACATGGGCCCCAAACGTGAAAGTAGCCTCAGTCAGACCCACTAGCCCAATGTGTTCCGAGTTGCATATGGAGGCTGTTCTGCAGGAGATCAGTTTGATTTGTGTGGCATCAAATTCAGTGACATTCATTACATTTTGAATATTTTCTTATTGAACGGTTTAAATTTTATTCATCCATTACCTTGGGCTCTTTCAATGTCTACATTGCTCTGTCTAGTGTGGTTGTGTAGCAATGTAAGACTACAAGTCTTCCCTCCCAACACTATAATTTGAAGGCGTTTGCCAACCAGATCTTAGTCATGCTAATGAAGGGCGATTGCTGATGCTGTGATAATAAGAGGTATTTGCGTCTCAATCACACCTAATTTGCTTTGACTGCAGTGAGAGTCTCGTGACTGAGCGCCTGCACACGGCTGAGGCCCTGGTGTGAAATAATGACAGTAATAAACAAGCTCACTAATAACATTAACAAGCTCACAAGTCATCCCCCATGAATTATGCAGTCTAGGACTTGGCTGTCTTGATTCAAGTTATGTCAGATTTTTTTTTTTGTTTTGTGCGCTGTCATTTCATTACTACCTGTCACTGAACACTGTCCCATTTGTAGAATGGCCTGTTATGCAGGAAAATGGGGGTGGGTTGTGGAGGATTCCTCCGGGACAGCAGGACAATCAAGGACAGGAGAAACAAGCCCCAACAAAGGACAGGAGTCAGCAGGAATCCCCATTTCATAGAACGGACTCATTTCAGTGGTTACAAACATACAATGATCTGCTCGTCATAAGCTTAGAATAATTCACCAAATTCATCAATAAACATGAACTGCTTTTATGTATAAAGTTTTACACTATTTGGAATAAGATCGTAAGAATGTATGTACGTGCACAAGCGCCCTGAGCTATACTATCAGACCATCACATCTTGAGCTACAAAGTGGTTTTACAAGACAGGGCGGGCTGGGGTTAGCTGGTTAACCTCAGTAAGTATCACTGCAACACAGTACACAGACCTCATGTTAGGTCATTTTTGAATGTTTTAAACTAAACTTCTGGCCATATCTTACACATTGCCCCTTTAAATGTCCCGTATGTTGACTTCTTTCAGAGTAATTCCAAACCAGCAGAGACACATAAACCAAGTCTCTCCATAAACCACGCTCACACAACAAGTTGAAAGTGTCGTGCACTTAAATGTTCTTGAAACAATCTTGTGAAAAGCAGGGCCCCTTCTTCATACCAAAACTACCATCTCTGTTTCCCTCCTCATTCCCCTTCTTCCCATTTCAACACCTTCTCCCCCTCTCTCTGCATGCAGCTGAGAAAATAGCCCCGTTGCTTTTAGATGGGCCTCGACTCTGGGCTACAGGTCAATTTCCCTGGTTTCCTGACACCGTACACCACCAACAACCAGATGGAGGGAGGGGGAGGACAAGACGACAAGAGAGAGAGCAGAGAGAAAGACAGAACAAGAGCAATAAAACATAGGAGACACACCAAGAGGGAGAAAAGGGGAGGGAGAACAGAGGAGAGAGAAAAAAAACAGAGATCTCAAAGATTTGAGCTTCCACCATCTGGTTTGAGCTTCAGGAATAAGAATTTGATTACATGACTTTTCCCCTAAAAACACAGAGGGAGGATTGTTGAGAGAACTGCTGCTACAGCAAATGAGACTAGTTAGTCCAGGTCTGTGCGTCCTCAGAGTATTTCTTCATGCGGAAATATAGGACATACATCATTTAGACTGGTCTCACAGCTCTCTGATTCTTCCCACATTAAAAGAACGGATTTAAGACGTAATACACAAGTTCAACTTCTGCATATTTCTAGAGGTATAAATCTCACACAGCACACACACAAAATCAAGTTCTTAACCGTGTTAACATGTCCACATGGTGGTTTTTATATTCTGCAAGACATGGGGAAAACAAGCAGTCACAGCCATGCTACAGCATTTCCACCTTACACCTGCAGTAGACCAATGACAGTCTCACAAACACAGCTTCAGACAGCCATTGTTTCAAAGGTAACACCTCAGGAACCAATCCCGTCAAAGTGTGGGGTGGGACCACGGTGAAATGAGGGGTATCAGTAGAGAAGTTGGGTGCAGCTACAAGTCGGTATTTTGCAAGCTAATATTCACTATTTTTGAAACAATGGGACAGAGACATGTTCTTTTCTAGGCTGCAAAGTTGCAAAAGGAGAAATAGCAAGCTTTCACGTAGTACCAAGGATCTGAAAATCCGAGAACCAAACTGGAGCCTGTAGCAGCCTTTTTAGATGGCTCCCAGCCCTCGTACGAGGAGCAAATGTTGACTGATATTGGCCCACAGCTGACGGCAGACTGACTATGACTCTTTACATACACTTTGATCTCATTAAACCTCATTTTCTTAACAACACCAGAGATTTCACGTGAACAAAATATAGCTTTGGCTAATTAACACCATTTGTGACAACTGGAGGTATACCTGTTGATGTATTTTATGGTTGCCTCCAAACTTAGTGCTTTTTTGTTTGACATTGTGGGAAAATCAAAGGAAACCAGCTAAGACCTCAGAAAAAACATTGTGGACTGCAACAATTCTGGTTCATAGCTACGAGCACTTTCCAGATGCCTATGGGTACCTTGTTCATCTGTATGAGAAATTGTACAGGTGAACACCAAAGCGCCACACAGCTGTCATACTGATCAGGAAGGAAACGTAATGAACATACTTGGATATGTACAACCATTGTAAAATGAGTCCTGTTTCTTCATAACCTCAAAGGCTCCTCAACAAGGAAGGAGCCACAGCTTCAAAACCTCCACAAAAAGCATGACTACAGTTTGCAACTGCATGTGGGAACAAATGTCTTCTGGTTTGATGAAACAAAAACTGAACTCCATTCCAACCTTGAACCACATTGGTGGCAGCATCAAGTTCTGGGGGAGTGGTGCTGCAGGAGGGACAGGTGCACTTCACAAAATATATGGCATTATGAGGAAGGAAAATTATGTGGATATATCGAAGCAACATCTCAAGACATCGGCCAGGAAGCTGAAACTTGGTCACAAATGGGGCCTCCAAATGGACAATGACCCAAAACATCATTCCAAAGTTGTGGCACAATGGCTTCAGGACAACAAAGCCAAGATCATGGAGTGGCCATCACACAGCCCTGACCTCAATCCAATAGAAAATCTGGCTAAACTGCTGATGAGATTGGTGTGTTTGATAAGAAGAGACGACACTGCAGGTAAGTAGCAGAGTGGTGGGTGGAGATAGAGGCGAGGAGTAAAACAGACGTCTATGCACTCTTCTATGTTGTGATCACTGAAGAAAAAAAATCTGATGTACAGCAGATGTGGACACATAGCAGGTGTTTTAGGGGGATCTATTGGCACAATATGGCACAAATGTAATGTAGTATTCATAATTCATTCTCATTCATGTGGAATCACCTGGAAAAAAGAATTGAATAAGAAAAAACTCGTCTAGATCCACTTAAATCCTACTCACTGGTCCTGTACAAAGGTTTTACAAAGTATTCTCTGTCACATTTAACAGGCAATATTATACCCATTTTCAGGTTCATACTTTTATTTTAGGTGTTTAAATACTACAATACATGCTTTAATGTTACTTTGCTCTCACTGTCCATTGCTGCAGCACCGCTATTCTCTGCAAAATGCTCCATTTCAGTCCCAATTCTTAAGGCCCCCCTCTCAAAAAGTGAGCAAGCACTGCTCACCATGTTTCCGGTCAGCTCTGCTGGTGTTTTTAGCTTCCAGCTAGCTGCACTTCCATCATGAAAATCACCTCAAAAATAAAAACTTCACCACCTCAGCATGTTTGAGCAGGAATCTGATCCACACTAGTCATGGGTCCTGACTTTCTCATTTTTGAATAGTCATTAAATTATTTTTTAAAAAAAATAGTTCATGAGACTGTCGTCTTAAAAAAATATTTTCCCTTGTTTTTCACCTGTGCGGGTGTGAAATAAGTCATCAGGTGTTGTGGGAAGTAGCTCTCTCTTGTAAGAGAGTGAAGAGAACCTGTGTGTTATCGCAGTAAACATAAAGTACATGCTTCAGGCAGTGACTTAGAGTATAATAGTCAGTGCACAAGTGTCTAGACAAGCTCAGGTTGCAGTCTAATAGTGTGAGAAGGCTGCGTAGGCTCAGCTGCAGAGGAAATAAAGTTCCTGTTTACAAACTTCACAGTCTCACTGTTGGCCTTCATTTACATCCATTCTTGGTGCGGTCCACTCTCCACTCCACACTATGAACCCGCTCACAAGCATATCGCATCTACAACAATAGTGCACAGTCATTTGAGAGTGAGGCACTCTCTCGCTCTGTGTGTGTCTGTTTTTCATGTTGAAAAAACAGTTACTGGCATCCAACCTAATACTCTTGCTATTTAGTGGGATTCAAATGAGGTTTAACGTCCATAATTTCTCTTGACTGTCACTCAGTGTTACATTAGTCCAACATCGTTCCCACTCGAGGGCCAAGTTAAACAGGCTGCAGCAAAATACACAGTTAGAAAAAAACAAAAAAAACATAAAACATGGCAAAACTTACAGCCTCCAAGTTTAAAGTCAGGTCATGGACAGCCAGTATCGATCCATCCTTGAGCTTGTGCTATTACTGGCCCAGCAAGTTCCTGCATTCAGCTCTAAGCTTTGTACCGGCCCTCAAAGCAGTAAAATGGTGAGTTCACACAAGAGTTTTTCCAGTCATTGTGGAGACATTTCCGTCACATTTCCATCAAAAAGAAAGTCAGATTGTGGGAGTAGATGAAGATTTTTGTGCTGGTTCTTGCAACCAACAATAGAGGAATTGGTCGCTTTGCTCTTTAGATTACCTTCTTCATAAAACAACAGAAAACTGCATGGTGGGCAGGAGGGTCGTCTAAGCAGAGGATGGTCACTGAGCTGGAGGTGATACTGTGTTAAATGGTGACGTAAAGAAGGAATGCAAGGAAATGATGACAGGGCGTTTCACCCAGTTCAGGGGCAGAGTTCTCTTTAGGAGAGCATGGATTTTGAGCTCTGTACCTTTGCATTTTACATGCACAAAAAAGGGACAGAAGACAGTAAAGGAAAGGGAAAACCCAAAAAGCAGAATATGTTCTTTACATATTCATGACTAAACACACAACAAGCAAAGTTTGGAAAAAAAAAAAAAAAAACTTTCTTGGGTATTACTTATTAAGGTTTCATCAGTCAAAACTGCTTCATCAGGACTGTGCGGGTGGTCTCAACAGATTTGAACGACAGACAACTCTCATCCCAAACTGATTCAAATATTGCCAAATTCTGATTGGTGCAAGTATTTGACATTGTGTTTTTCATAGTGAGTCCCACCCACACACTAGTGAGAGAAGCACAGACAGAAGTCTGTCGTGTGAAATAACCAAAACATTTTCTAACTTTGGCAAAAGATGTGTGGTCATGGAGTTCATCGCCCACAGTAAACAACTGACTGACAGATGTTTTCAGGGCCTTTCAAAGGCAGAATTTTTCAGAAATTAATATAAATAAAGAGTCTCTGTGCTCCTGTCAATGGAAACACACCATGCATTCTGTCAATCCTGAATGACTTGTTCTTCAGTAGACTGGAGCAGGCAGAACATATGAAACATTCCAAGCAGACATTGCAACTAGTATACTTTCAAAAGTTACCAAATTTCTACTCAGACATACACAGTTTGGTGCAATTCAACACCACACCCCTACAATAAATACACCCTTCCAATAATACTGTTAAGTTGAACATATATACATACAGGTCTATTGTACCAAATCGCCTTACATTGTAGAGAAGCTCGTGGTAGGTTTGCCTCCTGTGATTTTTTTGAGCTGTGCTGCTACGTATTTTAGAATATGAACACGACTGTGCTGTGTGATAGTTATCACCATGGAGGTCCACATTCTTGGGAGTAATATTGGTGTTTTCATGGCTGTTCAACTCTGCAGCATAGAACTCAAAATTTCCTTGCCAACACCAAAAGGGAGACTTGAACAAAGACAAAGTGCAAATACGGACTAGGAGAGATGCATACTCTGGAACCGTTCCTTGCAGGCTGCTGCCTAAAATTAGCTGGTTTTGGAGGCTGGGCTGAACATCAGCAACTGACTCTTTTTAACTGTTGCATAACAAGAGAATTCAATGGTTTTTGGAAAGGAGATGTGTTGAGGTACAAATGGTGACTGAAACACTAGAAAGGAAAGACACCTGCCAATGGAGTGAGGGTCTGCTGAACGGGTTTTCTAGCTGCTTTTCTTCTTTAGACAGACAGAAAAAATACATTCATATATCGCATAATTCCAACATTATGTATGAGTGCAGGCTTAAAGCATCCCACTTTACCCCCTAGACTGCAGCAATTACTGCATGAGAGGGCAAGGTAATGAAAATGTATGAACACTCCTGACATGGGCACAGGACACCCACCAGAAATATAAGACCAATACTCCAGAGAACTGAATCTAGGCCAGAACACTTTTTTAGCTTGTCTAGATGAAATTATAGCAGACTTCACACTGCAAACTATTGCTGAACTTCAAATGTATTCATTCATTCAGTATGAAGTAAAGAACCAGCAAAAGTTAGTCCAGAGCACACCTATGACACACATTATGCAGCCTAACCACAGTTCCTGCATTTGCAAAATTACGTACATTAATCAACTATAATTGACTACATGATCAAATGTTAAACGGACTGTATGAATAGTTTCATCATGTTGAGAATATTACGCATCAACGGTCAGCCAAACATCTAGCTCAGTAGTATTGGGTGATACCATAGATGTAGTAGGTTGTACTTTGTGTGGCATTTATCAATTGAGCTGAATGAACACAAGAAGTGTGTTCTGACTCATTTCATTTCCTTACTTGTAACTACAATCAAATTAAGTCACATTCAAAACATCCATTCCAAAGAAAAGCTGCAGTGCAGGAAGAGGTTATACTCATCTAATATTTTAGGCTATGGAAACCTTGGGAAGAAAGCTTTCATTACCTGCATGAATTGTTGATGCAGCACAAGCTAGGTATGTTTAACAGGCTGGGTTTGTAATGTTTCTTTGCAAATGCCTCTCAAATAAAGAAACCATCAGAAGTGTGAATGATGAACAAAAGGATGTTTTGCTGCCTTTTCATATTCACAAGTTCATGTTAGCTTGCTACACACTGCAGAAAAAATATCTTAACTCACTGTGTGGCTCAAAAGCTGCTGGCAGCCAGCAGTGTGGAATGTTTTCTTGCATGTTACTCAATGCACAAGTTGACATTGTGAATCAATCAACGTCAAAATGACAACTTTGACCATTCCATTTGTTTTTACTGGTGATGTTTTGGACTTCAAGTGCTTAAAAAAATGTATATGAATTTCAACCGGATTATGCAAACTACCAATATTCTACTTCCTTACATGGAGAAGAAAAGATGCGGCGCGTCATTCCGGTGTGCTCTGGCAGCACTACACCTAGGATTTTTTTTGTCTTTTAATTCTGTCAACAACATTTTTTACTAAATTCATTCACCGGAGCAATACAAAGGACTCTATATGGTGGATTGAATTAATATTGCAGTTTCCATGGGTTGACTGCTTTGTTGTGGCGGCCCAAAGCACCACACCAAATTCTGTACTATGTATTTATTCATTTACTTCCATATGTCATTCGTCCAAAAGAGTGGTGAAGAACACTCAATATATCATAAATGGATCATAGTGACAGGTTTTATCCTTATCAACATACATTCTTTTCCTCTGAATTGCAATGTTGTCTATTGTGATCTCACTTTTGGTTGGCAAAAAATCAAGTTCAAACACATGAGATCCAGCACATAATTCAATCAAATCAACCTGAACATAGCCCATACAGACTTATACTAAACTATGTTGTAGAATTGCCATGGTTAAATTCAGAATCAGGATCAGAACCGGTTTTATTGGCCAAGTATGTGTTGCACATGCAAGGAATTTGACTCTGGTTTAAACACCGCACACAATGTACTTGCATCGGAACGAAGACAAACAAAAGCCTGAACAATAAAAATTAATTCACATTGTCTTTGCTGCATCACTTGAACAACAACCTAAATGGTGACGTGCATGGTTGTGACACTATTAAAGGCCAGTAAGCAGGATTATGTTTAACAACAATGTGTCCAACATGCCTTGCAAATGTAAATGTGGTACATTCTGCAGTCCAATTGCATTATACAAAATGCAACATTTACAGAGTTATGGACAAGAATGAGATCAAATGCTTATCTGCTTGCTATACTTTGACCCAGGTCTCAACTGAACAGCAATAAACCAGGTACTGACCTGTGACAACAATCTCTTACAAAAGAATGTGCTTAGTAACCCAAAACATGGGGCCTGTCTTTGAACGTTGCATTAGAGAAATGTATTTATCCACCACTCCCTTCTGTCCTTTCCACCACATTCCTATCCTCCATGACACTAAGTTATGCAACTACTGTTCCTGAATGTACAGAGACAACAGGAAACAGAGAAGAGATATAAAGAGAGAATAAGAAAAGCTGTTCGGTCAAAAATGGACATTTTTACCCAAAGTAAACACATTTACCAGATTCCAGTGCATTAAACCTGAATCTCTGCTTTATTCACAAGGGGTTTCAGTAGCATGACAATGGATAACTAAGCATCCAGAAACCAAAGAAATTCATGCAGGACGCCTTTCTTCCTGTGCCCTCACAATGTTCTGGCTGCCCGGTTAGATTGGGCAGGGCTGGCTAATAATATCTTCAAGATGACAGCTGTACCTGACACTGCTTCACAGACGAACATGTCGAGGCTTGAAAAGTTCCATCTCACAAATACTTCAAAAAGTGAAACATTGTAACGGTTGAGTCACGAGCTGTGAGCATGGCCATGATTCATAAACAAGATGGTAGCGTTAGCTTTAGAGTCAACAGCAAAGCACAAGGCACAAGGAAAGCTAGGTTTGAGGCCCCACGATATTTACATTTCAAAAGAAAACACCGTGTGTTTGTGGCGTCTGGTAACTATTCGCTAGTTTCCTCCCTGTTGACAGTTTCTAATGGAGGACATTAAAGGACTGAGGTCATAACTTAGCCACAGGACGGTAACAAGTTAGCCAAGCAAGCTAACAAAGCCCAAACCCCATCAGTTGCCCTCATTTTCTCCATGAGGTAAAAATACCATTTTAGTTCACTTTCAAAAACCTTCCGCTCAGTTGTCTTTGTACTTACACAACGCTTCTCGAAATGATCCAGGAGACCATGTTTTCTGTCTTTATTGTGTAGGGCCGTATCAGAAGTAGAAGGCTGCCCCGGAGCTTACGTTGATGGTTAGCACTGGAACGTTAAACTTCTTCAGCCAAAACTTCGATGAGCGAATCCAGAACCACCTAGCTACCCCGCAGTACACCGGCCAAACAACATGTCTGAAAAACGGACGATGTCACTGCTCTGTCTTTGTATCCATAGCTAAGCGATGGGATATCTATCCAGTGTGATTCCTGTTGTTTTGTAGCAATCTCTTCTATTCCCTCCAGGTTTCCTACTTCCCTCTCTACTTTACTCCCCACTTACTGACTCCAGAACGGTGCTCAGATAGCCTCTGACGTCAACAGGAAAAGACCAACCTCCCGAGCCTTCAATTGGCCAGTTAAGTCTGTTTACGAGAAACGTTAACTATCAGTGATTGGCCACGTTAGCTCATGTGACTTGTGTGTTTTGTAGAATCGGTGGAATTTTAAACTCAGCCGTCTTTGCTGCGATTGGTCTGTCGTCGATTCGTGGCGAATTCTAACCAACGGGTGAGAGAAGCAATGAGGGGGTTCTGTTGACTTTCCATCGACTGCTAGGTGTTCTGCGCATGCGCTTGGGTCAGATCCTAACGAATAGATAGATAGATAGATAGATAGATAGATAGATAGATAGATAGATAGATGATTACGTTTGGTGGGCCAAATAAACAGTCAGTGCTTTTTGCTATACTATGCAGAGAGTCCTATGCAATTATTTGAGGACCAAGAAGAATGACAGACAATTTCAAATGTAATAAGTGGGTCTTTTCTATTTGAATCATGGAGAATACAAGTTTTTCTTCATTAGGTGACCAAATAAATACAAATCAGTCGTATAAATCAAAACCTTTTCTTGGGCCAAAATCAAAGTCCTAAAACAGTATTTTTCTAAATGGAATGGCATATTAAGAGATTAGTATTTACCTCAAATTTTACCTCTATTTCTGACACATTTCTAACTGTTACTTACACCTGTACTAAACCTTGAAGTCATATTTGTTATCTATACTCACAGTATTGTTGACATTTATCTAGATTGATGTGTTATACATCCATTATTGAATTTCAAGGCCAAAATTTGTAATATTTTATAATAAGACTGACATTAGGGAAATCGTACAGAAACAACAATAAAATACTCCAAGAGGAGAAGATTGAGAATGAAATGATTTTATTTATCCTTGTCTGAACCAATACCTGAAGTACAAATGCAGTGGACTGTCTTTGTCTTGCTCATTAGGTAAACCACACCAGTCTTTAGGTCGTAATCATATTCATTAGAGTTTTCCATACATAGCATTTGGCAGACACAAACCCCATCTGTGAGCTTCGGTGTGCCTTTCTCTTTGTGTGTGCTGTGTGTGCATGTCCATCTGTGTGTGTAGATAATGATATCAGAGCACATACAGTAAACATGTATGTGAGCTTCTATGTGTGCCGCTATGAGCTTATGAGTTTATATATTTACAGATGTGTGTGTTGGTGACCACATGCAGATACGTGCATGTTTTGTTTACACATGATGCAAGTATGTGTGTATGGGGTAGGATGGGGGTTGGATTCATAGCTACTTGTTATTCATGAAGGTGGCTGTTGCAATGTGCAGCAGTGTGAGGGAGATTCCCAGTGGAGCCTCACTGGTCATACTGCCTGTCTGGGACAGCATCAGAGGATCACAGCTGAACAGAAAACACCTCCACACCAAGCATACAGCTGCTCCACTGCTAACCTCATACTATAATGTCATAAGCAGTCATAAAATCCAGTCAGAAACATAGATATTTCCAAATAAAGGAAACAGAGAAGAGATATGCTGAAACTCAGCCATTTGTAAAAACAAAGTTACATTATTTTGTTTGTCATTGTTGCTGCTAAAGAGCATTCTCTCATGCAGTGCATCCATTTTCAGGTATAATGTGATAATGTGACATTATCAACCTGTTCAATGAATCATATTCATCATTATATCAAAATATATACAGTGTAGTACAGTATGCTTGCTTATATATTGATTTTATGCCCTCTTTATGCTTCTCTTTCGGGACTTTTTTTGCGGGGGTGTTGTCGTGATTTGTTTAGTATTCCCCTCTGTATTACAGTATTTTCAATTTAAACACTGGGCTGATTTCTTGTATTTATGAAGTCAGACCAATGATATACCCCATTCACTTTTTAAAACCTGGGACTTGACAAAATCCCTGTGAAGCCCTCTGGAGATGTCACACTGTCTAACGAAATGAAACAACCATAATCTTTAACTATAATAAGGTTTCTGACAGGCGTCTGAGTAACAAAGATTACGTAACTGCATTCACACATTGTCCCAAAAATTCAGTAATATTTAGGTACCTTGTGACTTGTGGGAAAGCCAGTTCAAATCAGGTAAGAATCTATATTTGTCCATTTATTCCACCTGCTTATTTGAGAGCAGTTACTTAAAGGGTGATGCCACAATTTCTTAAGCAAACATCATCCACTCATAACTAGACTATTTTCAAACCCGTCCACAAGAACATATTTAACCCTAACAGCCACATGTATCTGATAGATAGATAGATAGATAGATAGATAGATAGATAGATAGATAGATAGATAGATAGAAGTATGATTGTCATGGTATAACCTTTTGTTTATAGAAAATGAGAACTATGTTAGTGAAAATTTGTCCTGTTTGTGTGTAGTTTTTAGACTATTTATTGTCACTGTCCTTGGGTCAGATTGAGGGAGAAGCTTTAACTGTTTTCCAATTAACGGTGAAGTGTTTTTGAGTGAGTGTATTTCTGAATTTTGAAAAGAACCAGGATAGCGGTTTCTATCTGCTTTCAGTCTTTACGCTAAGCTAGGCTATCCACATTCTGACTCCAGCTCTGTACTTAACACACAGACATGACACTGATGTACTGATATGCAATGTTGTGCAATTCAAATGTAAAAAAAAAAAAAAAAATATTTAAAATACAATTGGTTCCTCAACTATGGCTATGGGCTGAAACCAGATTTGTCCTCTCCCATATTTAGGGAGCATCCTGGCAATTTTTTTTACATCTTTTCTTTCTTTTTTTGTTATTGCTATTTTACCCATGAGTCAGATGTTATTAGTTTCATGGTTTAAAGCCTGGGATTTAACCAAGTGTAGCGCTTTCTGTACCTCTTTTAACAGAAAGATTGCAAGCAGGGGATAACTGTCATTTTACATTGGTCAAAAGTGAAATATGCTTTCTATCAAGACCAGCAACTGTTGGTCAAGAAAAAAGTGGAATGCTAATTAAAACCACAATATCTCTTTTTATGCTAGTACATCTGTTCAATAACTATTACACAACATGTAAATAAGACAAGAAAAATGTTAGTCTCACTTCTTCATAGTTACCACAGTGCTTTTCCTTTCAATTGTTTCATTTTCTTCATCCACCACTATGGCACCTCAGCTCAACTTGTTTCTTTTCCTTCTTCCCCTTTTTCTTTTTTTTTTGTGCCTCTTTCCTCTTTTGTCTCATGTGTCCTTTGTGTGACTGTTTCTTCAGCATCTTCTCCCTTTTCTTTCACTGTTCCTCTGCTTATTTTCCCCTGCTTCTCTTTCTCCATCATTCCATCTTCTTCTTTCTCTTCCTCTCTTGTGTCCCACCCTGGAGGTCGCTCCAGGCTGATTGCCTTCTACATGCTGCACACACAAACCTCTTTACTGTCCTTAAGATCCCTACACTGCGCACACACACAAAAGCATACACAAGCAAAAGCACACAAGTGCAATCCTCAATGGAGCCACATTTGCACAGAATACACACACACACACACACACACACACACACACACAAACACACACACACACACACACACACACACACACACACACACAATTCTTCCCGGTCTTGTTCTCCCTAAGTTCCTGTGCCTCATTCTCTCCTTCACTTCTGAACATGTCAGTTGCATTCTGAACTAAATGTTCATATACAACAGAGCAAAATAAACAACAGATTATCATAAATGATAAATAAGACTTTACATACCATATGCTCTGATGGTGGCTTGATGGGCATTAATAATCACAGCAATTTCTGCAGTAAGTAAACTAAAGTAAACTTGAATTAACAGCCTAAGTGAACCTAATTTCTGTCTAACCTATTCTAATAGGGGACATGGTTGGTGCCAGTAGCAGTGATACCCGCAGTAGCGCTAGAACGAACAATTGTAGCACAGCTATTAATGTGGTAGAAGCAAAGGTTGCTTTTATTTGTTTAACAGTAGTCGTGGCAGTTCTGCCATTACGAGAGGTTGTAGTAGTTTTGCGAAAATAGTACCGATGGTTCAATTGAGCGGAAGGACACAGCCGTGCTGCGGTCTGTGAATGCCTTGGGATCCAGCGGAGAAACACGAGTATGGATGGCGGCGGTGATGCGGTTCAGTGTTCCACCGTTTTTCATGCTGACTAGAAAGGAGACTGACGCTCGAGCGGGTGGAGACTGCTACACATTTAAATCCCCCGGGTCGGTTTTTCAGCGTTTAGAAACAAATAACTTTTCCTTTTTTTTTTATTTTCCTTCTATTGTTGGATTCTTTTAGAGCTGGTTTAATGTCGTAAATGACAGGTCTGTAAGGGCGTCGTTGTTGGGAAGTTTTTTCGAGGGGGGGTTTTGACCAGCAAAGGGCCATGGCAGTCGAGGCTCGGCCAGAGCTGGTCGGGAAGCGGTTCCTCTGTGTCAGCGGGGACGAGCCGCCTGAAATTGGCGACATTGGTCGGTGGCCGTGGAGGTCCGGGGTCATACGAGCCGTTAACCACCGTGACAGCGACAATCCCGACCTTACGGTAAGGAAAACGCTGAATTTGTCTTCCTCTTTGGTCTGTTACATGCAAAGCAAATGGTAAAATCTCTGTGGTTGGTGGCTAGCCAGCGAGGCAATGTTACAGGCTTGCCAGGCGGAAATTATTTTGTGGCTCTCTCTTAGTTGTTATTGTGGCTCTATGGACCAGCGAGTATACTGCTTGTATTTATCGTTGTTTCTCCAAAATATTTTGTTATTTTGCGTGTTTAAGTTCCACTAGTTATTTGACCACCTCGCAAGTTAATGCGAGGCAGACTTCCAGCAAAGGGTTAGGGAAAGGAAACAGCTAGCTAATGTTTTTCCAGACACTTGTCTGCTTATTTACAGCAAAATCTTATCTCACCCATAAACCATTTACTGAGGTAACGACACGCTTACATATGTTCACCTTTAGTTAGGGCTAAGAATGAAGAAACCACTGTGGGCTCCATAGAAGTTATGTACACGGTGCCTTCAATCCATAATAAGGGATACTGCAAAGCTTTAATCTCAAAATGAGCAATTTGTCAACGAGAAACACCTGGATTTTAAACCGATCTTGTGTCCTCTGAGAGCGGCAGTATTTGGAAAAGCATGTGTAGGAATTTGAGTCCCGAGCAGCTAAATGCTTTAATCTGCTGTATACTGCAAATCAGCTGACAGAGGTAAGGTTAGCTTTATAGATTTACCCCTCGTTACAGCCTTTACGTTAGCTAATCCCTATTACCTCGTGGTTATTGGTCACAATCCGTGTTATTTGAGCGTGGTGATCAACCTTAAAGCCTCCTCTGCCTGTGTTTTTCTGGCGGACAACAACCTCTCCGACTTGGACAGGGGCGCAGGAATGCTAGGACTTGTAAAAACATAAAACTGGCTTGCTACAGGCTGAACAATGGGCAGTTTTTCTTAACGTGAAAGATTGTCTACAATTTGAAGAACTCCATATTGTCAATTTGGAAGCCTTCAGGAGCAGTCGTTTCTCCTTCTTGAGGTGTTATTTTTGCATTCTTAATAGGCAGGCAGGGGTGGATGAAAACCTTGGCAATATATCGGTCTGATTTTTTCCTCCTCCTTCAGGAAAGAGCTATTTTCATAATGGGTTAACAGGCCAAAACCAGCAAACAATTAAATATTTGCCCTGACAAGCCCTTGGTTGGCAGATACACATACTGTCTCACTGTACAATGTGCCTGCTCCCCGTTTTCTTTTGTTCACAGATCCTTCTATCTGCAGATAGCTGGCTGAACCCCAGCACATTTCTCATTTGATGATTTGGTGTGATTTCAGTGTAAATATGCGCTAGATCGTGAAGACAGTCATTACATATTGCATCTTCTAACAAATATTGTCATCTAGTGATCGTAGGTCTCTGGTAGGGACATTCTTTGTGTGTTATCTGAGAGCCATCAATGGTAGTTCATGTCTCGTATGTTTTTATATATGTACCTTAAAATCTGAATTTTAGACTGCATACATGCCAGTGGTCCGAGCATGTCACTGACTGCTTATGGTGCTTTCTCTGTGATGTGGACAGAAGATAAATTCCAAGTTTCGCATCTTCATAGCATTCTCTTATTCTGCATTTCTCTCATGCGTTTACATCAAGTTGTCTGCGTTTTTGACACAAGTATTGAGATGACGTAATTTTATGAATCGATTACAGTGTCACAGCTATACGCTTGTGTATTTGTTTTGCCGCACAGCAAACATGCTCCCAGCCTCCTAATTCTCTTGTAGAATTGGTTCTTGTCTGTGATGTGAGGCAGTTAGTAGTGTTCTGGTTTAATTCCATACAATAGGCACAGTCTCATTAGCAAGGGGCTTAACTAGCTGAGTGAATACAGTGGAGAAGGATTGGAGATTAGATTAGAAGAAGTGTGTCAAGCCAAGCTGTCAGGCTTTTGTCAAGTGTCTGTGGTCAGACAGGCCACTAGTGCAGGAGTATGCTGGGTTCGCAGCAGCCCACTAAGGTTTATTGGCTCATAATTATATATCTAAAATAATAAAGATGATGCCGTTTCAACAAGTCAATACACATGACAATAAATTGATGTTGAGACCAGTCTGAGGTTGCCACTCAGTGCCAAATGTCCAAAATCTGCTGGGCAAATCAGCAAGGTTTATCCTTCACATTGGTTGGTATGTTTTTTTTTTCAGACAATAACATTTAATTTCTTGGTTATACACAATTAACAAAGCTGAAACAATCAATTAATTGATTAGTAGATTGAAAGTAGATTAACTAGTAACTGAACTGTAAGTAATTTTTATGTTAACGTGGTTATTTTATGGCTCCAGCCTTACAAAGGGGGGGATTTACTTTTTTTCCTTGTCTTAAGTGATGTGATTATTTTGGGGGTTTAGACTGTTGGTTGGACAGCACATGCAATTTGAAAATGCCAGCTCACAAACCATTTGAGGTCTTGTTGTCTGACTGCTGTCCACCTGATAAATACTTTTAATTAGCTTGGCACTTTTCACTTTATGCGATCACCGAACATGATGGGAACTTGCTGTGCTTTGTGCAGTAAGCCAAGGTTAGCACTCATACTTTATAGGGCAATTCTGGGTTGTATACGATCACATCTTACCATGTTAATGAGCACCACAGAAAACATCAATCAGTGCATTTATACCTCTGCTGGGGTTTTTAAGAGTAATAACCCCTTTGAGTAGGTACAGTGATATTTTTGTTGAACTCTACATGTAAAGCTCTGATAACTGTACTTGGCAGGTAACTATTATTATTATTATTATTATTATTATTATTTTAGATCATCTCAGAGATATAGTGTTTTGTTTGTGGTTACTGTGGCCCTGTCATAGACATCTGGTTTAGCAGTAGATTAAACCAGTTTGACTGGCTTAGAGCCAATGTGGGCTGATGAATGAAAATAAGGATGGGTAAATAATATCAGACTTACTGATGTATTTTGCTTAATTGCTTTAGAGGCAGCTCCGCATATAGAAAATATGATGGCAGTGATAGCAGCATATTGTAATACAGAATCACTGTACTGATTACGGCAGGCTGCCTAACTGTTTGTTCATATCGTTATTTATTCTTTTGGGATGTTCCATCTGTTCAGTAGCTTCATTGTCTAACCCTTAGTCCACAGTATGCAATGAGCTCACAACCGATTAGTGAACATGATATATATCCAAAATGATGAAACAGCAGGTAGAGGCTCAGAATTCGTATTTATTTTCATATCTTGATGCTGCTTATTCAAACTATTGAACTAATCGTATGTGTACAGGTGCTAGTCCAATTTTGTTTTTCTGTACATGATAGCTAAATGTAACCACTAATATGTATTGCAGTCATGCAGTTGCTATCTTACAATCCATGTGAGGTCTTGTTGTCTGAGTTCTCTCCACTTGATAACCCTGATATTTTAAATGAGCATGGCTCTAGAGGAATAAGAATGCTTTATACTTTTGGGTGCTGGCATGAGGAAAAGTTCAAGAACACCTGCAAGTATTAAAATATAGTACTCTATTTGTGGAATTGTAAATTCCTTTGCAGTGACCCAGTATTGGTGCTGCAGGAACAGAGTCTCAAATGGAAAACAGAAAAAATACATGACAGAAAGGAGTTCAAATGGTATCAACAGAGACTGATGGCTGACCATTGAAACTTAAGCAGTGACATACAGAGCATCTAAACAGCTATGTAATTGTCTTGCATACACTCAGTTTTTGGTGGAACTTGAGGGGCACTGATACGAGCTAAAAGCTCAGCAGCAGAACCCTAAGCTGGTACATTAGGCATAAAACTGCCATACTCATCTGGAATCACAATGAATGGAAAGAGCAGGGCAGCCAGGTCATTGCCTATAGGAGCCTTTGTTTTCCATTATGTACGCGTGTGTGTGTGTGTGTGTGTGTGTGTGTGTGTGTGTGTGTGTGTGTGTGTGTGTGTGTGTGTGTGCGCGTGTGTGTGTGCGTGTGTGTGTGTGTGCGCGCGCGTGTGCATGTGTGTGTGCATGTGTGTACAGTAGCAGGGCTGCTAGTTTGTTTGTAGAGCTGTGGCCTGAGGTTCATCTCTGTGTGGCTAATCAGCAGAAAATGACTGTGACCGGGGAAGAACCTTCCACATACAGAATCCATGCATGGTTGTTGCAGTGTTGCAGTTCAGCCAGCTTAGAAACATTTCTAAGCTATGTGTAACTGTGTGTAGGGTTGTGAATAGCAGCATTGTTTAGAGTACAAACACAAACCAGAGACATAGAATAATCATGGCAGGAGGGAAGCTTTCACCTTTTAAAGTAGATGCTACAGTAGGTACAGATATGTACCATTATATTGACCATTTCTGCCAGCATAAAATTGACTTTACTTTTAATTATTTGGAATGCTTTTCACTGCATTGTGCATATTTCAGTTTGCACTGAAAATGAGTGTTCAGTGAAATTTAACCTGTCTGTCAAATTTGTGCATACAAACAGAACCGAATGGTAACAGATAATATGCTAAGCCCTGGCAATAAATGGTTAGTATTCCAGTGTGGATCTAAGTTTCATCGTATTGAATTACGAGGAGGAAAATACATGGTAAAATATAAGGGGCTTAACCCCAAATTTGTTTTGCATTCAAAGCTTCTGTTGATGTTCTTGAATGTTGCTTGAATGGTTGTTGTCGTATTTTATTACATCATCACCTTAAAGATAAAAATAAAATATCCTCAAACAAAACTGTCAATTTGAATAAAGCGATTAATCAGATTAAATTAGTGTTTTTTTTACTTACAGTGTTAACGTAGTCTAATCTTCATTTGCAACTGTGCATAAGTACTGGGTTTGAATAGAATGAATAGAATGAACGGTTTGGCACTGCCCTAAAAATATATATATTATATAATATAATATTATAAAATAGGCATGTTTTTCATTGTTACTATTTGTCAAATGTTTGTGTAGTATCATCATGATATGATCTTTTCATTTTAATACACACACACACACACACACACACACACACACACACACGTATTAATGGATGTATACGTGTGTGTGGGTGGGTGGGTTGATGTGTTTTGGTGTGTCATATCAAACAGGTTGAGACACAAAATGTATTAACTTCCTACATCTACAGGATGTTCATTGTCACTGATTAGCCTTCAGATATGATGTTTATTCATCCCATTGTTCACAGTGCATATGTCTTTGTGCTGATATCTGCAGGCAGCACAGAAACTCCTCAGGTTCTCAGTAGCATATGGCAGCATTTTAGTATTTAGCAATACCTGTAATAATCAGAATCAGAATCAGAAATCAGAACCAGAAAAAGCTTTATTGCCAAGTACGCTTTTACACATACGAGGAATTTTTTCTGGTGAAATTGGTGCATGACACATGCACACACTAAAATAAGAGCATAAAATATAACAATTTAAATATATATACACAAGTCTGTTTATGTTGTTGCTATTTACCGGAAACACAGTCTGTTTTCCAGAAAGAAGTCCAAGTTGAATAGTAATGTATTTCAGGACAATCAGGGAAATAAAAGGATTTGTCATGAGTCTGTATTTACCAAGTTGATATTCACATGGTAAGCTGCAGTATTGCTATGTGACATCCAGGTTATGTGGTGTTTGGGCAGCGCAGTAACTGGATACACTGAGTGTTCGTGGTTTGTTTTCTGGTGCCTAAGGAAACAAAATGTAATCTGAAGCCAGGATGGACTGGCTAAATTGCTGACTGGATATACCCTTCCCCCATCTCTCCCGTACACACACACACACACATGCACGCACACACTCACACACATGCACAAATGCATGCACGCACACAGTGCACTAAAGCTCTACTACATCACAGTGCGACAGAGGGCAGCCATAAAGTCTCCTATAGGCTCAGAGGCTTCCCAGATCACCCTGGGAATACATTAGGCTCTACTACTGAACAGCTGTTAAGTAGTAGATTGTGTCAGACCTGAATGGTGTACTGTTCTCCACTACTTCTATTCTTACCAAGCAGGCTGCAATAGAATTTGTATTTTAGAGGCATGCAATGCTAAAGATCATCATGTCTGTTAGAAAACTGACCAAAAAACACCAGTGGAACTTGATAAAAACCAAATACTTACTGCCAAGCACCAGAGGCTTGTAAAATGAATGACGTTCACCACCATTTTGATCTCAGTTTTGGACTGATTGTTGTATCTGTTGGTCTTATACTTTGACTTTATGGTAAATTCTATTATATTTGTATGCTTTATTGAGCAATTTTGAAATCAATATGCAAACTCTTGTCTGAACTCATTACAGTATTAAACGGGTCTCACATCTCAGCTCATCTTCATCTCTTGACCTCAGTTTTCACTTTGCAAGGTGATTTTTTGATTTTTAAGTTTGAGTAAGCAAGCACTCAAGAATGGATTTCAGTCTGGTCAGATACTTACAGACTAATAATTAGCAAATGTTTAGAAGACTTTTAATGATAATTTAGGAGAAATTTGACAATGGTTTCAGAACTGTCATCATGCTGTTTGCCCGCAAGAACTGTAAGACCAGTGACGGTGAATAAGTGGTCCATTCAGTCAGGTGTAGCCGGGTTTATGTTGATGTCTGATAAGGAGATGAAGGTCAGTCATCTTCTATGGCCTGAAATGATGTCAATGAGCAAAACAACTGCTGGATGGCTTTTCCAGATTGTTAACAAACCAGAAAAGTTAGATACTGTATAATATGCAAAATGAATAGATTATTTGGCCCCATATCAGTGTACCACTGATATGTGATGATCATCAGTGATTAGAATTGCTATGCTGAACTGTATGTGAGTTATCCTCAACAGTAAACCCGTAGTCTTTTTAGTAAAGCACTCAATGAGGAGGCAGCCCAGACAGACTGTCCTGAATAGAATGAGTGTGGAATGAGTACCCTCAGTCTGTCTGACTGCTCTTATCTCCATCACCCATGGATCTCATCCTTAGACGGCTTATGTGCTCACAACTGCTCTGGATGAAATCCTGCTGTCACTGATTTGAGATCGAGGAGCTGATAACATATGGTGTGGTTTTTAGGCCTACTGATGTATACTGTATAAAATTTACAGATTTTTGCCATTTTTTCCACATTTCTGCTCTTGTTACGGTCGAAAAGCCTCTAGATTAGGGCCCTGTGATTTCTGTGATCCAGAAAACACAGATTGAATTGTGGAATTTATAATAAAAATGGAATCAACTGGAAAACGTGGAATACTGCTGAAATTGCCAATATGTGGATGCAGTTTAAGTGGAAAGTGTTTTTTTTTCACAGCACCCAAACAGAATAAACTGAAAAAAAAAGTTCTGCTGTGTTTTTGTGACACACACACACACACAGTCATCAATGAAGAGGTCCTCTGACAGAGAGAGGCAGCACACTAGGAAGAGCTCTCAGA
Organism: Chaetodon auriga; assembly: GCF_051107435.1. Taxonomy (NCBI): domain Eukaryota; kingdom Metazoa; phylum Chordata; class Actinopteri; order Chaetodontiformes; family Chaetodontidae; genus Chaetodon; species Chaetodon auriga. Next base: position 20,669,288 of record NC_135093.1, on the reverse strand, counting down.
AGTTCAATCACGTCAGCAGATGCAAAACATGACTTTGTTGAAGAATTTGTGGCTGCATGCACACAGTCAGATATTCGATCAGAAACAATGAAAAGGCTACGCCTGTTTCAGGTCAAGCATTGTAAGCAAGGAGGAGCGTGGCCCGAACGTGAGAGGAGCCTCTGTCAGACCTACTTACCCAGTGTGTTCAAGCTGCAGAAGATCCATGATAGAAAATAGTGAAATGTTCTGTTACATCAAATGCATCGATATTTATTACATTTTGAATGTTTTTTTTTACTGTAGTGTTTACATTTTTAAGATTATACATGCATTCTGATGACAAAATGTGCTTAAATAGCATAATGCAGAATTCAGAGATATTAAAACAGAAAACACAGAATCTGGGAAGAAATAAAATGGAATAAGGAATAATTTAAAATGGATATCATCGGGTCCTAGTTTAGACCACCGTGGGACAGTAATACTAGTAGCTTTCTCCTTAAACCCCAAGAGGATTCTGCTACTCCTAAGTGCTGCTGTAGTTTATTGCATTGTGTGTTTTCACAAGTAACCGATGCTAAGGTCCACTGAAAGAATCATATCGGTCCAAGTCATATCTTGGACTCAGAGCTGTCCTGTGTATTTTTGAACACTGCTGTCAGGGAATACTGGCACAGCCCTATAACTAGACTGTTTTACCAAAGAATGTGAGGGAGGCTATTTTAGTGTAGCCAGTAATGAGGAGGTTGTGTTAGTTCAGTTTGGAACATCTCCCAAATGGATCGAGCAACTGTGGCTCATGTGTGTTCATCTAGTTTGGCTGTATCTTTTCTTTTGAGTAGAAGAGGAGATCTCACCCACTGCTTGTTTGTATTCTGCTTATTTCTGTTACTGGGACACAGGCAGAGCAAATCGTCTTGCTGTCCACCCCCTGAGGTGAACTTGTAATCGTTACTTGTTCTGACCTTGTTGGAGAAAGCTGGGACTGATGGAATGTTGCCTTACCTGTCTGTGCAATGTGTCTGTCTGCCGTTCTCACTGACATCAGTTGACCCCGTAATGTAATACACTTAATCTTGTCATCAACCAATTCATTATTTTAACATGGTTGCTCTGTGCCAGTGGGACACTACAGAGGGATGAATGACAATAGGCCTGCTTACAGTCTCTCTAGTTGAATTTCAAACAGGGTCCCTGTTGTCCTCAAGAACAGTTTGTTCTCTTCGTGCAACAAAAAGACAGAAAACAGCTTCAAGTGAAAATTGGAAGTGAAGCTCATTATTAATAATATAAATTGCATATTGTGATGTGCCAATATTCTCAGGGCAACACTTTGTGTTACAGTTAGTTCTATAGACAGACACTTGGATTATTAGATTAGCTGTGTCATAGCTACTAAACTACCATCTGTAGCCCAGTCCCTGTCCTTTTCTGTTGTTTCCCTCCTGGCTGCCTTGTCTTGTTATGTTCTGTATTGCCCTGTGCTGTTATATTGTATGTCATACTGTTCTCCCAGTCTGATCCTTTTCCAGTCCACCCTGACTTGTTCTCTCATTTCCTGTCTGCTCCTGATCTCTTCTGTCCTGTCCCAAGGTGTGCTATCACTTCCATTGGATTTGAACTGAATTATATGTATTACATATAGCTAACATGGTTTATAGTAGATCTTTTTTTTTTTTGCAGTAAAGAACAGAAGTGAGTGTTGTTTGTGCAGAAAATAATCACAAATACTGCAAATTATTACTTCAGTTTGGAGCCTGAGCTCTATTTATGGTTGAAATTACCTTCACTTGTAAAAGTCAAAGTACAAGAGCTGAGACAGTTATCTGGTTAATTGTATAGTCAATTGAAAGAAACTGAATTGGGAACTATTTTTAAGCCAAATAGTTGCAAAAATGTGATATTTGCTGGTCCCTGCTTCTGAAATGTATGGACTTGCTGTTTTTCGTTGCCATTTAGGACAGAAATTGAGCTTTGACTTTTGTGGACTGTTAATTTGGCAACGTATCTGTGATAGACATTTTTCACTAAACGAATAAGTAAATGATGAAGATCAGCAGACAAAATGATTTTGTTGTTCCAGTCCTAGAAGCAACTGCACTATTGCGTATTTCTTGATAATGTTGTGGTGGTTTTCTCTGCACTGCGTAACCTGATGAATTCAGAGGCGAGATAGCTGTACACTCTGCATCATATCTGCTGCGCTAAACATAACAGAGCTTCATGTCCTTCAACAATGAGTGTCCTGGTTTTGTTTTTCTTCTCTCATCTATAGCTCAGTGCTTTTGGTAGCTATATTTAATCGTATATATGCTTCTTTTCTCAGCTTGGTCTATTTTATTTGGTCTTTAAATTTGTGTTGATTTTAATTCCTGGTAGCATTCAAAAGGTCTGACATATTCAGCCTGGCCTTGTGCTGTTGGTGCATGACTCACTGGCTGCATGTCTGATATTACAGAGAGAGAGAGACAGAGAGAGACAGAGACAGAGAGAGACAGACAGACACACAGAGAGAGAGAGAGACAGACAGACAGACAGACACACACACACACAGACACACACAGAGAGAGAGAGAGAGAGATAAAATAAGGGAGAGATGGGCAGATGAAGGAAGAAGAGAGAGATGTTTCAGAGAGCTGAAGTGAAAGAGAGAGGGAATGTTATTTGAAAAATGGAGAAGGAGAGAAAGCGAGAGTTGTGTACTCTCATTAGTCGTTTGGTTTTCCAGCCAGCCAGGCTCTCTCTGGCAGAGAGAGAACGAGAGAGCAGAGGAGGAGGGAAAGAGAACGAGAGAGAGCGAAAATGGGAATGTGAGAGAGACGGAGAGAGAGGGGTTTCTTTCTCCTCTGTCTGGCCTCTCTCCCATAGCAACAGCGGCTTAGCCACGTGAACGCCAGTTCCTTTGAGTTCACCCACTGCACAGAACTTAACTCCTTCACCACCGGATTACAGCACAATACAGCAGCACAGAGCCAGAGAGGACAAGTCAAGACAGAATAAACATACAAAAGAAATCCGATTTATCTGATTATACCAACTGAATTGAATTGAAATAGGATTAGAACAAAATGAATGATATATAAATATGATTTCTTCTGTGTTCAGTAACTGCATAGCATTTAACATCCTCTCAGCCAACTAGACTACCATGGAGTAGAGTAGAATACTACCATAGAGTGCCGCCATATAGAGCAGAATCCACGTATAGAGGAATTGCATGTCACGTTGATCACAATCTATGCAATCATGCAATACAGTGCTGTCATGTCGAGTATAGAGCTGTCAGTGAATATTCTAAATTTGGATATGTATATATTCAAATTGTAAAAAATTTGGTTGCTTTGATAAGAGTGATATAAGAACTCTTTCTGTTAAACAAAGCAGATTTTACTCTTTAGCATAAAGGTATCTCTGTAGTGGTCCTTTATGTAATGTTGTCAGACACTTGTTGTAACAATCTGAGCCAGGGGTGATGTAGTCTCGCTCTCTTTCTCTTTCTCTCTCTAAGTTACCCTCTCACCCAGATGCGCTCACATGTACCGAAATTTGTCACTGATTAATTCAATGTGAGACTTTAATATGGACGTAGTTCAGTCTGTACCCTTAAAAGCACACAACCCTTGCAGTTAAGAACAGTGAAATGATTCCACTGTTGGGTGCAAGAGTGAAACAGATTGTTGACTGGAGTCAAAGTGGGACAAAATTGGCTTCTGTAGGTTTCCCGACTGTGTGTGTAACACAGTTCATACCTACCCATGATCATCTATAGGAACATAAACCGTCATTTGTTTCTGTATTGTTACTTTTGACATATTGGAACCACAGGTTAGTCTTGCAACCTAATTTAAACTGTGAATCCTCACATAAAGCTGCTGTACCCAACAGTGTACTGAACTGCACAGCCTGGATACAAAGCTTGCAAGTATATGGTATACGCTAACAGTGTGTATATGCAGGGATGCATTAGAAATTAAATCTAAAAAATATGCTTGATTTTGATTGCATTGGCAAGTTTTCACCATTGACTGGAGATCCTGCATCAGCTCCAACATGTGTGTAACAGTGTGAAACAGTTCCATCATCTACAACTATTCTGAATCAGAGGATCTCCACCTCTATTTCACTACAGAGTGAAGCAGAAGAGTCAAAGACCCTGTTTTTGTCTTTTTTTCTTTCTCTTCCTGTTCACTGATCCTTTTAGTCAGCAGCTAGCTAACTCTTTCCAGATGGCGTAGAGTTAACTTTCCTCACCTCTCATCTCCTTTACTCTCAACATATATTTACTGACATAGATATTACCTGAACAATTTTGACAAATAGCCTGTTATTACAATATACTGTAGGAAATAGTAGGGAATGCCTTGTCTTGATGTGAGGATTCATACATTTTCTGCATTTCATTGATATCATCGTCAGTATTATTGACTGTTAGTTAATTCTATGTCGATTTAAATAGCTGATTAGATAAAATGAGTGACTTAAGGTGACCTTTAAAGCCTGTGACTTTCTGTATAGACTGAATGAATAATTTTTGACTGATTATATATTAGTGTGTGTGTAGTGTGTATATATATGTGTGTGTGTGTATGTGTATAAATTAGTTAAAATGGAATGTATTAGAAATAATCATTATTTGTAGGCCTGCCTCCGTAGAATTTAATGTAATGGTATTTGTTTTTGCATTTTACAATAGCATATTTATAACATCTTTATTTTTTATATATTACTCTATTTAGTTGTATGTGTTGGCCTTCTCTTGATTTTAGTCTCTTTGTGTTTCCAATTACTACAAAGATATCCTGTGTGATTAGTCAGCCTCTCCCTATTTTAACAAAAAAGAATATTCATAATGAATATTAAGATGAAGACTTGGGTTGCTGAATATTGCTGTGTTTATTGGCCTTGAAAACTCATATTGCTTCAACCTTGCTGTGAGTAGACTCAGTATTTGACATGTCTCAGCTGGAATGTGAGCTGCAATTAAACAAGTTAACTCTTGTTACCAGAGAGAGGAAAGATTCCCTCACACAGAGCTCATCCTCTTGTTGTCAGCAGGCTGCATGTCCATCGTGTTTTGTCTCAGAGAGCAAAGGGCATTGCCTCTCACTAGTACTATCTAGAGCTACAACTACTGATTATTTTATTATCAGTAAAGTGTAAACTATGAAATAATTTATTAATTAATTGATTAATCAAGTAATGTTTCAGTTAATCAGCCAATTGTTTAGTCTAGAATATTTTAGAAAATTGTGAAAAAATGTCCACCACATGGTCAACAATTGTGCACGATAACATCTCTGACTTATCCATCTTGTCTGACCAGTCCAAAAATCCAAAGATATTCAATTAACAATGAAATAAACAGAGAAAAGTAGAAATGAATCTCAACTGAGAAGTTCAAAGGAGATGATGTTTGCTGTTTTTCTTCCTTAATTCATTCATCAAAATGGTTGCAATGGTTTCTGTTGATTGACTAATCAAATGATTAACATTGTTATTCCTTCATAGTGTTACTCACTGTCATAATTCTCACCTCTTCCTCTGTCATTACTTAGACTGTTGTGTTACTCAGAGGCTCAAAGGGTGTGTGTTTTCACCACATCCCAAAGCACTGTTAATCACCTGTATTCACTTGGCTGTTGTGAAATTACATACATATGAATGGAGCTCTCTGTCAATACTAGAAGTCTTGTAAATGATTGCCTTAAATGCAATGCCTGGCCACCTGTCGCTTGGGTCTGTCAAAATTGGCCAAAAATGACATTCGATTATTCTTTCACAAAAAACACAGGTTCAAGCCAACCAAATACCCACTTTTAAGCATTATGTCTATAAGAGGGAAAACCACGAGAAACGTACTACTTGTATGTTATTTCAACATATACATTTCTTTTAAAAGATCTACATACAACACATTACAAAATAAACAAATAATGGATTATTGCTTGTTTCAGCTTGACCTACATTACATTTACAATTAGTTAACATGATATTGTGTGCAAAGTTTCCAGTTTGTGCCTGTCCTGGAAGATTTCAATATTCTGGACAAACAGCAAGAATTCTGGTCTCATATTATCTGAATATCTACTGTTTGTCCCATGTTTTTGTATATAAGTGACTAAATGACACAACAGTTCTTGAAGTTTTTTCATTATTTATCAAGAGTGCTGCAGCCAGCAGCCACAAAAATGGTGCAATTTATTCCCTCCAGGCATTTGTGCACTGTCAATGTATGTCCAAGTGTTTGTTTTTGCCACTGACAACTGACAACATTATGGAAGATCCCTACATTTAGATACATTTTTGCTGAAGAGTAAGATCCATTTTGTTTCACCGGAAACAGCTGTTCTATTGCTCAAAGCCACCAGATTCTATTCACAGAAACTTAGATTTTATCGTTGTAAAACACCCTTCATTCAAACTTAATAGGAACAAAATAAAACTCACCAAAACCTTCTTGGTTTGTCTTTCCACTGTTCCAACAATTACCACCAGCTCTGGATTGATTGAAATAAACGCTTAATTCACTGAATCAGGAGAGGAGCGAGAGAAGAACGGATATCAGAGAAGCAGCAAACAGTGTGTCGAGCCAGAATATTTTCACATCTAACTTGGGGAATTGTTTTCACCAGACATTATGACTGGAAAGATCTAAATTTGTTGGATTTCAACAGATTTTCAGTGCAGAATCACATACTAATTTTCACAATGTATGGATTTTTTTACAATTGGAATATAAATTCAAATTAGAGTATCATTAGAGTATTCATTGACAGCCCAACTGTGAAACCAAGCATGAAAAACATAGGGACAAAGAAAAGTGAAATATTGTCCACTGGGTTGAATGATGTGGGGAAATATCTGCTCACAATGTTTCTCTGACCAGTATTGTCATTTAAGCACTGCTTATTTTCAATAAACTAAACTACACTAATCTTAATGATAATGTGGCTGCTGGCCTTTTTGTGGCCGTGAATAGTCGAGGTCCTGATTCACAGTTTTCAATCACATTTAGATATTTTAGTTCTGCTAAGCTGTAATATGTAGTAAAAGTTACCAATATATAAATATTAGACTTTGATCAGTATACTCAAAATCAAAAAACTTCGATCAGAAAATATGATCTGAACATACCTGTGCATTATATATGTTGTCAAGTACTTAATAGCTCTCCACAATGGTATACAATTACAGTAGCATCGCTATTGTCACATGTATCATCTTTGAGCAGTCAGTCAGCAGTCGCAGCCACAAAGCTGTACAGTTTTGCAGACAAGCAGACTCTCTGTTCTTCCAGCCATGCAGCCAGGCTTCTCTCCCTCCCTCCCTCAGCCCTCACCTCGCTATCCTGTCAGTCTGTACAGCAAAGTGCCTCTCCTCAGCTCTCTACCGTGTCCTCTTATTTCACTCAGGCTCCAAAGAAAAGCCAGATGTGGACTGCAAATGTCTGTGCACACACATATACTCACACTCAGGGCCTGGTTTGTCTCTTCTCTTGTTGGAGAGAGACAGAAAATTAAAAGGGACTGGAATAAAACTCCAGCATGACACACCTTGAAACAAGTGTGTGTTTGGAGTGTTTCCGAGCTCTGAACAGTCGCACATGCTCATGTACACCTCTATATATTGAGGTGTGGTAGTAGTGAAGTCCTGCAGTGTAATGATGCTTGTGAATTACGTGCTGTGATGTTGGGTGGGAGGCTCCAGCCACTGAATCACATACAGCACGTGGCGAGAAAATGTCTTTCAGGAGAACTCCAGACTTATTGGGCTTAATTAAGCCCAATGAAGGTAGAGCTGTCATCTGTGTCCAGAGTGTAGAATGTATCTTACTACTCAACCTACCACCATGAAGTAGACAGGCGTTCATTAGATGCCATGTGCTTGGAATTTGGTTGGTTGTTGACTTGTGGTTGGTTGTTTATTCGAGTTTAATTTTATTGTTTTCATTAACAGCTTTTCATTAATTAGTGTGTAAATGCTGATATTGAACTCAGAACTAGTTCACCAGGGTTGTTGGTAGAATTGTGTATTTGTGTGTGTGTCCTGTGGAGGATAGTGGATGTAGTGGTGTGTGTGAAGTCCAACGTTTCTGTTGATATTACAGCAGTACATGGTTATAGCTTCAACTACTGCGCAGTTGGCTCTGAGATGCCCATTATGCCAAAAAGCAGCACTGCATGACCATTGGTGTCTTCTGCATTCCCTTTTCTGTTTTATGTCGTTATATTACATTTTAAGTAAAATAAGTTGAAAATATAAAACAAACAGAATTTGTCTGAGGTACTTTATACATGCAGAGAAAAAAGCATGGGAATTCCAGGAACATAAGCCTCTTGATTTTCAAGATAGCTGAAAACCTTACAAAATGTGAAGCTCCTGCATCTAAACCGCAAGTAGTTTACTTAAAGGCTGTAAATAAAATTATGTTTCTCTTTTTAATTTGTGGTTTTCCTTTGTTATTCTGCCCATTTGATTTCCGTGTTTTTTTTTTTTATGTGTCTCAAACTAGGTCTGGAATTTTAACAAAATTTCACTAAGGTTTTACAAAACCTTTAGCAATTAAACTGCAAAAACATAAGCATTCAACACAAAGGTGACTAAATATGAGTGTGTGTGCGGTCCACCTGAGTGTGTGATATGTTGTCTCTGCAGGACTGCACATGCCTGCCTGTGAGACTTTTGTGCCGCCTTGATAAAGGCCAGCTAAACCAGAGATGTAACATAAGATCGTTCTTTGACAATCAAGGGCAAAGTTCCTTCCCCACACGTGTCAGTCTGCCTTGCTACATCCAAGTGTGCATATCTATCTATCTATCTATCTATCTATCTAGATAGATAGAGATAGAGATAGAGATTATGTGTGTGTAAGTTTACTGGCTTGTGTGTATCTGACTTAGTAATGGGATTTGTCCGCAAGTGTGTAGGTATGAGAGCATACCATTGGGTAAGTATGGGTATGTGTGTTTGGACCAGGCATGATAACTTTGTGTCTGCATGTATATGTAATCATTTCACTTTGTGAATGCTAGCTTTCTGTGTGTGTGTGTGTGTGTGTGTGTGTGTGTGTGTGTGTGTGTGTGTGTGTGTGTGTGTGTGCGCGCACGTGCATGCATGCATGTTTGTGTGTGTACCAGTGCAGCAGATGAAAGCAGGGAGGGGTGTTCTGTTGCTGCCTCCATTGATTGGATCCATACAGACTGAAACTTGACCTTCACAGCAGATGTCTGTAAGGCTGCCAAAACATGTACGCACACACACACACACACACACACACACACACACACACACACACACACAGACCCACAGTTCTACTGTTTTTATGTTGCTCTTGCTTAGAGAGTCTTTCGGTCTGCATGTCTCATCATCACCCTGTCTTTGTGTGTTTATGCGTGTGTGTGTTTGTCAGAGAGAGAGAGAGACAGAGAGACGATGGCATGCTCTCTTAATCTCCAACATGATCAGAAAGGATTATTTGACATTTCAAAGCTGACCAGCTTCCATCCAACACAGTACACACAAATCGCTTGTGTTCAGCTAGAAGAGAAAAATGAAGCATGAAGGGAAGTGTGTGGTTCTCTCCTTCAGTGACAGCTGGAGGGGCCCTCGGGCCATTTGAAAGTCTCGGTACCCTTTGTCTGATAAGGCTAACTGCAACAGACCCAAACGTAAAGCATTCATGGAGATAGTTTTCCAGCTCCCAACACTGCAGGTTGTTGTAGAGTACAGTTAGACTTGCCAGAAGGCCAGTGGAGCACAGTGTGTCACCTCTCTGTAGTATTTCACAGCTCTCAGACAGCTTTAGCAAGATGGAGAGAGAGAGACAATTTTCAAATTGTCTGCATATTTGTTCTTTGTTTTTCAGAAGTGACGCACACCTTTCTGTGTTGTAAGGCTTAACAAGTGAAGAGCCTTCAGACATGTTTTACACGGAATAGCTTTTTCTATAAGTAGACAGAAATAAATCATCTATATTCAAAAGCACAAGATGGACAAGTGGGAAATTAGTAAACATTGCTACTGAGGTTAATTTTACTACTACTACACCAATGCTATCACTGCTGCTGATATCGCCACTAGAACTACAGTGTTATCCCTCTTTTATTCTTGTCACTTATATTGTTATTACTTCCACTGATGCAGTGACCACTCCCATTACTGCTGTTGATTCTTGCAGTACAACCGCTATTGCTCTCATTGCTTCAGTTCAGTCAGGATTTTAAAACTGCTGAGGTCAAGAGGCCAAAGTCCTCAAACTCTTCCTCCCTAAAGATTTTTAGCTAGGCACCAAAAAGGCTATAAATCTTTTTTCCTCTCATTTTCTTTTTTGTTGTTGTTTGTTGTAAATGTTTGGTGTTATATTATTTGAAATGCCTTTACTTTTGTTTATGTTTTTGGCTTATGGTCATCAAATGTATGAATTTTGAATGAATCACAAAACAGAATCAGGTCACAAAAACTCTGAATAATTGTGGTTTGTTAAATCCTCAGGTCATTGAAGTCTCCATAACTGACTTGGGGTCCTCGGTGGTACATAAAGTCTTGTTTGCAGTGTAACTATTGCCACAGAACTTATTATGGCATGAAGAATTACTTGTTCCATGACTGCTTCCACTGCTTCTGCCACCATAATGTCACTACAGCCACTACTACAACCACCATTACTGTTACTGCTGTTGTTTGACTGCTGCTGTCACCCTGTAGGCAGGCTGTGATGTTGATTCAGTTGAAAACAGGAGGATGATTGAGACACCGTACCTGTGCCTGTACACTCCTCCCACCACAGTGTACACACTGTCTGAGCCTCTCGACCTGTACTTGAAGTCTTGAATAGTTTTCCTGTGTGGTTTATTTATTTATGTCCATTTGCAAAGAGGCACAGATTACATAGAGGATTTGCATGGCCCTTCTCTGCCAACCTGGCAAAAAACAGTCACATTTTAAAATAGAACCTTCAAGAATTGTAGTGAATGAGCACACATAATCACATACACACACCTTCACACTGATATCAGTAATGATAAAGCTTTGAGTGAACGCTGATTGCATGCTGTTTGGCACTCTGTTTGAGCTTTCCATCATCGTGAAACCTAATCACCTGCTTTCCTATCAGCTATTACAGTTCGGACTGGGCCATAATTCAAGATTGTCATTTATTAACTTACAGTGGAATGGAATTGTGATGATGTAATATTTTATTTTGTAAAATGCAATTCTTCAGTCGGGTTGGCGATATAACCAACATCTGCTATCACGGTATATATGATTTTATATCACTGTAACAGTATATATCACAATGAGGATGTAACCGATAATTGGTTAACCACCAAGAATATTTTTGACTGGTTACATATGTCGGCCAGCAGGTTAATTTTCTTACATCCATAGTAGGAGTTGGTGATATTGGTGATGTCACAATATTTTTTCCATATGTATGTACCATACTTCCATTACATTTGATTATTTGATTTGATTATTTTCGTCTTTTATTTGGAATGACCATACAAACACTATCTCACACGAGGCAACACTCGAGTTAAAAACAAAAGACTCATAACACTAAAACTCTCTTTCAAAATGGAAGCTTTAAGATTCCAAATGAGAACAACAGATATGTAATAGAGGTGCATTATCACCACCAACTGTTGCTCCTGGTTTGCTGCAGAATCAGGTCTGGAAATTGTTCAGATTTGCTATTTCACACATGTAGCACATTTTCGAACACATTCTCACTTCTGGAAATACTCTGTTTGGTCCAGGTGAGTAGTGATGCCTGGGTAGAGCGTGCAGGAGGAGGAGGACTCATCCGTAATGACTGTTTTAGCATTTATCAGGACTACATTTATTTGGTCGTATCTGCAGTGTCAATGAAAGAGTGGAAAACAATACACAAACAAGCAGAGAGGAGTAGGAAGCAGCTACACTCCATGAAATGTCATCAACACACCTACTCGCATTCTGTGTAGCAGGCTAGCAGCGCATACACTGAATTACGGTGTGTAAATATGAGTTAAGGAACAGCTCCTGTGGTGGAAACTGGCAAAACTCTGTTGGTGGACACATTTGTACCGTCCAACACTATTGTCAGTTTTAATAATTTCAGGCAAATTGTGCATAAAACATAACCTAGTGAGTTGTTGAGGATTTGTTTATCACATCAGTTCAATGATTGAAAGTTTCACAGTGGAACACAGTTCATTGCATATCAGTTTCAGTTTGATTATCATTATGATAAATAGATAGTCTTTGCAATAGTGTAACAACCTCATTCCAAATTATAGTAGTTGAAAATCGCCATTCGTGATGACGAGGTTGCCCTAATCTATATGTTTAGATAAGATGAGGTTGTGACAAACTCCTCATTAGACACTAGACAAGTCATTTGTCATTGTTTCCTGACTTGTGGAGCTTGACCTTGATGTCACTTTCTAACCTGGAAAAGACAGTGAGCAGCATGAATCAGTGTTGACTTTGTTATGTGAATGAGGATCCTGTACAGATGGATTTAGTGGGCGGAGAGAGCCAGAGGACACGCACAAACACACAGACACACAGACACACAAAGGAGAAGAGGGATTTACCAGTGAAGAGAATGGAGTCTGTTATCTCCACATGATTCTGGGCTCAGCACACTGCCTGGCTGCTGGTGGGGAGAACCCTATACTTTGTGTGTGTGTGTGTGTGTGTGTGCTTTGAACTGCAGATGGATCTGTCTAACCTTAACATGCCTGTCAGCTGAGTATACCCAAAGAGGTTTTAAAACTTTGCTGCTGATGCTGCAGTGAGTTTGGCTCCAGTTGTTTACCACGTTGAGAAATTCTGTCATGACCATCGTGCTGAGACAGACCACTGACAGCCAACAGTTGTTAGTAGCTGGAGTTTACATTAATTCCATGAGCTGGCCAGACTACAAAACGAAACTCGTGGTAGTTGTCTAAATGTGGTCTTCAAGGTCATGTGGTTATGCTCAGCCAAAGGTCTTATTGAAAGAAACACAACTTCGTATCATTTTGGCATTTGAAAAGCTAGAAAGTTAATAATGTTGTATTGTGAAAAAGTCAGGATTAAAATACATACTGAACTAAATGCACATATTGACACAAATAGGGGTTGTTTTCTACTCACTTCAAGCATTAGCCTAGTTGGACAAATATCACAGCATAAACAAAATCTTCAAACATTATTTCAATTGCAGCATTGATATTTATAACTGGAAAACACGACTAACAGACTTATTTCAAATGGACTCACCGCTGTCTTCAGTAACAACATTGTGGCTTAGTTTTAGAGCAGTGTTGCAGTTTCAAGTCTGATATTGTCATATTAAACTTAACAATCATACGTTATTACCATGGCATAACTGTTTCTGTTGGCCAACTGCATTAATCTGCTGGTCAGAGTTGAATTAAGTGGAACTTCTCAGTCATTTTAAGACAAATAGATACATCATCATTTTGATAAATCAGTTAAAGGTGGCGTGAGTCATTCTGGAGACACATTGTTGATATTGCCATTTCTCCTTTACAATGCGGCTACATGTTAGCATGAGCACGAATGCCACTTGTTGCCGATTGGCCGGAATAGTGTTGTGTGGCTCAGTCTGAGCCTCTTTACAGAGCCAGGGCTGTGTACAAAAAACAGATTCTTTTGTATTTCTGTGTACACACAGAACGGACAGCTGGTGGACTTTGAGGAGGTATCAGCTGAATTTGAAATTCAGCGAATAACATCAGACTTTCTCCAAAATGACTCACCTGACCTTGTAAGGCGTTCATTTTATAATAATCCATTGTATTCGTGTCATAATAACTTCATGGTCTTCTGCCTTTAGACTTGCAGGTCGTTGCTTACAGTATATGCTGCCTATTCTGTGTATGTGCACTCGCGTATATGTGCACACGTGCATCAGTGTGTGCATGTAAGTGAATGATATGCATGTGAGAACGTGCATGTGTGCTCTCCATTTTGCAGGAGGCAGACTGTGTGTGTGCACACGCTCTTTTCGAGCCAGGAAACATGCAATTTGAAACGATGGGATGGTGGAATTTCTAGCCCACATGCTGCAGCAGGAGATGAAGACACGTGAGCCGGTTGACCTCAAACCATCTCTGAGAGAGAGAAAGAGAGAGGAGGGGGACAGGGATGGAGGAGGGGGAGACACAGCCAGCAGAAATGAGTGTATTAAACAGAGGAAGACAGGGGCAGGGGAGAAGAAGAGGTTGTGAACGAATAGTGGAGGATACCTTTTAAAGGAAAGTGTGGTAGAGAGAGAAATGAATGGAGACAACAGACGGGGAGAGAGGAAAAACAAGAGGAGACAACCCAGATAGATAAAGAGAAAAGAGCCTGTTGGTGATATAACATGTCCAGTAAATGATTGATGGTTTAGTTCCTTACAGCAAGGCATGAACAGTGGCAGAGTCAGGGGTTGTCTTTCCACAGGGGATACTGATGCATACTGTATTCACAGTCAGATCAGGCACTTTAAGGGGAGAGAGAGAGAGAGAGAAAGAGAGAGAGAGGTTTACTGGGTCTGGTTTCAATTAACATGCTCAACAATCCTGCTGTGTTTGTCTCTTGGCTTTCACACATGAACATGTGAGGTGTGTGTGTGTGTGTGTGTGTGTGTGTGTGTGTGTGTGTGTGTGTGTGTGTGTGTGTGTGTGTGTGTTTGAGCCAGTGAAAGAGACAGAGAGAGAGAGAGCGAGAGAGAGAACACTGTCTGCACTCATTTTGAGTGTTCTTTCATGTTGTGGTGCTTTAGTCAGTGTTGGGGTTCTATTAACTTTGTCAGATAAAAAGATGTCATATCGAACACGTATGTTCTTATGATATGCACACATTGCAACATATATGGCATCATAAACATATAACATAACAAAACAAAACATCATTATTAAAATGTCAACAGCTTCAGCCATGGTCACACAGTACAAACCTGTAACTGAGAAGTCCCATGCCAGAGTCATCACATCCCAGTCGCAGGCAGTCCTTGTCCCTCTAACCACTATTTTAATCCATGTTCCCACATCCCAATGTGACGCCAGAGAATGTTTAGGATTTTACTTTGTGTAAAAAATATGTAAATTAATAATAAGCTTGTCACCTCATCCATTAAAGGCCTAATTGTTTCAGCACTTTTTGGTAGGATTTACACACACGTCCATTACATTGTTCTCCACTTTGCCAGTCTTTACTTGTAGTTATACAGTGCCCCAATAATGCTTAAGATTTTAATGCTTGCTGCTAAGGAGTCTAATCAGGATTTATATGCAGATGACTTTACACATAAATATTTTTAAATTCAGATTCATTGTATATGAATGTAAAACAAATCCACAGATGAAAAATAAGAGTCAGTAATGTATTTCTGGTGCACATAATAATACACGATAGGAGAGTTATCACTTACCTGTGAAGAGCAGCTACCAGACTCTGGGCAGCTGGTTATGTTCATTCCCTCCTCATGTTCTAATTCATGATTGCAGACTGCACAGATGTATGTACGTCATCACATTAAATATGCCCTCAAATCTGTGTGACTGGCTGAAGCAGAAGGAGCCATCTGACTGGCTACAGATAATTCCCTGTTGGAAAAAAAAGCGTTTTTGAATTGAAGAAGCACAGCAGGGAGTCTCAAAAAACCCACTCACAAATGCAGTTGCAGTTAGTTTATGCAATGTTATGATATGTTTGTGTTATTAATATCATTATTGTTACTGTTTTATTGTGTTTATTGTGGCTTGATCTGTTCTGTGCAGCTTGATGCGGTGTCTGTCAAAAATAGACTAGCCCCTGGTGTAATAGCAAGCATTGTCTAGAATGGCTGTGCTCAGCGGCGCAGACATGCCTGGTTGAATGTAGGGGTAAGTGTGTTTAATGCAAAGCACCTTAAGTGGCATTTTTTCTTTGAAAGGGTCTATACAATGAATGTTTATTACTTCAGGTCTTTGTAATTGTTAAAATCTCAGCAATGTTGTCAGTTTTTCTGAATTAAGAACAAGTTTGATGATTTTACCAATAATGTGGCACATTAAGAAAATGAATACCAAGATGTAAAATGTCTTCAGTCTTGTGTCAGTGCATACGTAATGTCAGAGGAAAGGTTGAGGGAGGTTTTAGTTTGAGTCTTAGGAGTTACAATAGTTCACTGCAAACACAGAGACAAGCTTTTTCCCTGACACAGCAGAATATGTGTCCTGCTGCTCTGCTGGATCAATGTCAACACTCACATCCACACACACCCACACACTGACTTTGTTGATGTTTGCGTCAAATAGTTTTGGGTTGAGTCACAGCTCCTCTCTGTTTCTCCCGCTCTTACTATGTTCTCTGTTTAAAGCTGTACTCCACATTATAACAAATGCAGATTCTTTAACTACATTTACACAGAAAATGAGCATAAAGCTTGATACATAACTGACACTGCTCCTTATGGTAAATGGAAAGTTAAATGTGGATGTTACTTTCAATGGTTTTGGCTTCACAGAACCAGCAGTAAACAGGTCTTGTAATAGCAAGACCATTCTTCTGTTTTTGGGTGCCAGAATAGCACTGTGAGGTTTAAGTCTTATGTGCCATGTAATTAAGCCTGAACTAAATTTAAACCAAACTGTGATTAGATTTAACAAGCCAACAAACACAGACAGCACTGCAGCTTACACGTCACATACGTGCTGTATTCTCATTTACATGGGTGTTTTTATTGGTTAGTGCAGTTGTACTTCCAGTGAATGGGAGACAGCACACTGATTAACTACAAAATATGGAGACCATGCAAAAGCTACTGAACCCATATTTTGTGGCAAGTATTGCTGAAAGACTCGTTTGTTTTTGGACGTGGACACACATACGCACGCACACACACAGTGGCCTTGCTAGAGCAGGGCTGACAAGTAGCCATAATGATGCAGAATTATGAAAAGCTATTTTCCATGATGTCAGTCATTGGCCCTGACATGAACCCAGAAAAATCCGGCTCAGTCCGGAGCTGTCAGTCATTCTGTCTGCTGCTTTCTCTCTCTGCCTGTTCTCCCTCACTCACTCTGTCACCAGCATGGTCTGTGAAAACTTAACAGTATAATTGAGAGTCTAAGGAAAATATCTATAAGCCAAAGCAAGAGGAAGAGCATGAAATGGAGAAGAAGGAGTAAAAATGACGAGAGGGCTAGATCTGTTAAAATGCAGCATCACAGGAAGAGGAGGAAGAAAACGAGGACAAGTGTTGGAGTGCCAGCATGTGTAAGTGATAGCAGAGCAGTGCAAGACAGACACATCCAGCTAGAGGTCAGCCAGGCTGCTGTGTCCTGTCTGCATGCAGAGGCTTGCTCACTGCTTCTTTGCAAGCCAAGGAACACCATCCCATGCACTAGGCATGGGGTGGCAGCATCATGTCGTGGGGTGCTGTGCTGACGGAGGGACTGCTGCACTTCAAAAAATAGATGGCATCACGAGAAAGAAAAACTGTGTTCCAAGCTTCCTTGGAAAGTTATGGCAAAGTGAGTTAAGGACAACATAGTGAAGGTATTGGAGTGGCCTTCACAAAGCCCTGAACTCAATCCAGTTGAAAATTTGTGGCCAGATCTCAAACTGTTTGCAAGCAAGGACGCCTACAAACCTGACTCAGTTACACGAGTTCTTTCAGGAGGAATGAGCTAGAATTCCAGCAACTTATTGTGAGAAGCCTGTGGAAGGCTAGCTAAAATGTTTGGCCCAAGGGAAACAATTTAGGCAGTGCTACCAAATAGTAAACGTATGTAAACTTCTAACCCACCGGGGATGTCATAACAACAAATTAAAACTGAAATAAATCTTTCTCTGCATTTTTTGTTATTCTTATAATAATGTAGTGATCATAACTAACCTAAAACAGGGAATGCTTACTAGGATTAAATGTCAGGAATTGTGAAAAACTGAGTTTAAATGTATTTGACTCAAGTGTATGCAAACTTCTGACTATTTACTCCTTTTGGCATGAGAATGTGGCTGTTTTTTTCCCACTTTCAATAACTCCACTGTAGAAACACAAACAAGAATGGTTTGGATGTTGTCAAGAACTCATTAGACCCAGCGGGAATCTTTTCAGTATTCCTGCTGGTCAATGCGAAATGACCAGTATACCTTATCTTAGACATACATTTGATACTTGTCTCACAACAACCTCAAGTGCAATCTTAAGGTAATGCAAAATAACAATAATAATAATAAAAAAAACAAACAATGAGGAATCTTGACGGGAAAACCTTTAACGCAACTGCTGAATCAACCCAAAGGGGAGTCTCAGTCCACCTGACAGGTCTCCATGGCTGTTCTCAGCTTTTGGATGTGCCTGCTCCGTTGCTTTGAGACCACAGTGTTTCCAACCATCATTACGAAATAAATTCTAGTGCTCAAAGTGTTGGTTGAAGTGTTTGGCAAGCTCCCGTTTGCTTTGTTCTCAATTCTGTTATGGATTTCTCTCTTTTTGTTACTGACAGACTCCTCAGTATTTTGTTTACATCCCCACTGTTTACGACCTTAAAACCCACAGTGGAGGGAAAGCACTGATTTCAGACTACAGACACCACTAAATCTATCGCGTGCGTGCGTGCGTGCGTGCGTGCGTGCGTGCGTGTGTGTGATCTCTGCGGTAAGGTTCTGTGGTCGCATTACTTTCCTCAGCAGTGCTGCAGAGTTAAAGGTGATGTGTGCTAAAGGGGAGATATGACATATTGTAGATATAATTACAATGTAGATAAAAATGTTGTCATGCTCAACTGCTAATGAAAGGACCAATTGATTTGTAGAGTAATTACTTGATAGAAAATTCAATTATCTTAATCTCAATTTTAATAATCATTTATCCAACAAAAGTACCAAATAAGTACTGTTACAGCAGTCATTGTAAGTTGAGTAGGGCTATAAACGTTTGAACATTTGTTAATGAATACATTAAACATAGCCTGTTTGCTTATTTGCTATGATGAGCTGTCATTGATGTGTGAAACTATGTCCTGCATGTGCTTCACAATACACTGATTTTAATTGTGAAGATGGAGTGTTGTGTTAACGTGGGTAGACAATGACAAAGATTTACTCCATGTAGTTTTATACAACTAGATCTAGACATTTTCTGTTTGGAAATCCTGCATAGACAAAAGTGATTTCATTTCGGCTTTTAGGCAACTGTGGGCATAGCCATCCACAAACCTATGCAAAAACCTTCTGTCTCTCTCTGCTGCCTTTTATCATGATACTAAGCCTCTCCCACCAAACCAAGTGCAAAATTCAATAGAAGGATTGCCCCGCTCAACTTTCAGCCTCGTAGGTCCTGCTCTCCACAGTGTGAGACCGGGGTCCCACTCGCCACAACTTTCTTCTCAAAGACGCCCCTCCAGTGCTTTATGGCCCTAGAGCAGACTGCCCAGGCTTTGGTGGCAGCTGCAATGCAGAATGAGTGGCTTGTGCACCACACACAACAGAGATAGACACGCTGAGTGTGGCTGGTTAGGTAACTGTTGAATGGACAGTTACAAAGGATTGTGGTTAATCTTCTTTGTGTCTAAGCAGAATTGCTTTTTCCACATGCATCTATGTGTTAGGGCTGTACCAAATAGTTTGAATGTTTGAAGCTTCATTCATAACATTGATATTCAAATTCTAAATGAATGTTGGAATGCTGCACAGCTTTTTGTTTTTCACATCTATTCATTGAGTTTAAACCTGGTATTTCTGCACAGTTTCACATAAAAATTAGCCTGCACTATTAATAGTATTATACGCTTTGGTGAATTGGATTTTAGTCAGGGGTATGTAGGATTGCTTCCAACTCGTGTGACCCAATCTCCAGTGTCAAAATTCACATTATGTTTTTATCCAATGAAATATTCTGCTTCGATCCATATTTGTTGCCATGTAGCCTTTCATAAAACAACATTTTCACTGTGGTCGAAAAACTATTTGCTCCCCCACTTACTGCACACAAATGTAGGCATGCACCTGTGATAATGGGGTGGTTCAGCACCAATAAGCCTAAGGGTGCGATTATTGTTTCATCATTATTTTATGCCTGTTTGATTTGCCTGCTGCCAACATCTTATATTCATCAAAGAAAGCTGGCTTCAGAAAAAAAGATCCAATGATTTTTTTTTTTTTTCCGAATTGTGGGTTTTATATGAGGATTGTTTATTTATTTATTTATTTTTACTGGGATGATGTCATAAAATATGATAAGAGACATTCAAAACTCATTTGAAAACCTCAACAGGAGCTTAGAATGAAAAAAAAAGGACATACAATCCTAGTATGTGTGCTAAACACTATGAGATGGCTCCATCAGCAGATAAAACATGAGGTAAAACATTAAATATTTTGTCCTAGTATCTGTTGTACTGTTTTCCATCAAGTATATGTCAGAAAGGATTATAGAATTATCACATCTTGTTTTAATAAAGTTTGCACAGCATCCTAACTTTTTGGAATGAGGGTTGTATGATTATTTGTAGCTTGCCAAACTAAGACACTATGTCACAATTTGCATTGATCTACTCTGTTACGTCATTTTAACGTTTAGCCCAACTTCATACCAGGTTGAATCGCTGAATATTCATTTCCTAACCATGTTGGTTTCTATGTATTAATGAGCCGTGGTGTCTTGAACCCAGAGGTCTGACTTGAAGGACTGTATGGAAATTGATGATAATTTCAATACAATGGGATTTTTCTTGGTGAAGGTTAGACTGAGCTTCAGAGCCTGTTCTTATGTATTAAAAGGATTGTCGGCTATTACCGTTCTAAATCCAGATTGGCTTATTCATGTGTTAGTATTTTAGTGTCTGCAGACAGTCACTCAGATATTTGTTGTTGGAATTTGTTCAATAACAACATGGGGAGGATTTGCAGAGGATATATGGAAAATATGTAAGAATTAATTGCCTGGTTGCCAAAAATCACACGCCCTTTACGTCACTGCTGACTTAGGTGTCTTACATTTTTGATTTTGAGCTGTTGGTTTTGATTTGATTCATTTGTTTCAAACCACATTAAAACACTTGACAAGCTGCTCAAACTTGCTTGAGTTGTGTAATTCATGACAAGGAATTTTAAGGAATGTCACATTGTTTTTTGTTTTTTTTTGGAAAATATGTCTCAACTTGCTTTTGCCTACATTGTTACAATGTTCTGTGTTTTACAAACTCTTATTAAGCTGTTTGGTTGCAGCAGGTAAGCAAATATGTCTGCCTGAAATGTTTCCATAATTACAAAATAATTTGACCAGAGTGCTGTCCCACAGAGTCTATGTCCATACTACAGTGTTTTCATTTTAAAACATCCACACGTTCATCCCATTCTCACGAATGCAATATCTCAGGAATGCCTTGAGGGAATTCCATCAACACAATGAACTGATTAGCTTTTGGTGGTGAGAGGTCAAAGGCCACTGTGACCTAACAAAACATGTTTTTGCTCATAACTCAAGAGATTCATAGGCTAGGTCTGACAAAATTTCACATAAATATCTTGTAGGAACATAGCTCAGGAACAGGAGGGGAAAGGGTGATCACTAATGAAGACAGTGTGTTTCTTACCGGAAATCAGTGGAAGCATACGTGGCAATATAATGATAATGTCAGTTTCGGCAAAAAAGACACTTTATAGCTTCTATTGAAGTTTTCATTCCATATATTATTTTTGGACAGACATGAATGTAAACTTTAACTTGGTTGGTGGAGGCATACGACCGCAAGGCTTTCCTTGATAATGCTGTTTTTATTTAAACATTGTCAATAGCATTGTGTTTTTATCTTTCTTTTCCATCATTGCATTTTCATCATAACACATACTCCATCCTAGAGGCAGCTATTGTGCTTTTTACTTAATTACATTTATCTGACTGGTTTAATTACTAGTTACTTTTTCGATTAAAAATTTTCAGACACAAATCTAAAAAATAGGGCTGTTTTTCTGAACTCATGAATAGTTGATTTTTTTTTTTTCCCACACGACATCTACATCTACAGCAGTAAAATGAAGCAGACCCATTAATCAATCAGTCAAAATAATCCCAAAAAAAACCCCAAAACACATATGTAATAATAAAACACTAAGTAGTAAAATTCAGTGTTGCTGATAATACACACTTAAGTAAGGTTTTGAATGCAGGACTTTTACTTGCATTGGGGCATTTTCAGTGTGGTATCAGTACTTTTACTTAAGTAAAGGTTCTGTATACTTTCTTCAATGTAAAACAGAGTCAGCAGCAATTCCAAAAGTTTCCATTTCATGGATTCCAAAATGTTGTAGTAGTGTGGACACTAGACACACACATAGCAAATGCTATGCATTTTAAAATGAAACTGTGTTACTGTGGATGTAGCCTGAGTTTTTTTTGTACCTGTTATTGACAATTTAGCAGGCAAACAAGATTTACTGCAAGCATTTTCTGCTGCCCTTCACAGTGAAATTTTCAGTTCAGTTTCAGTTTCATAATCAAGCCAGTGCATTTGTAAAGTGCATTCACAAACATGCCCTGAAGTGTATGTTTTGAAATCTTGCTCATGTGCATATCATATGCAGAATTCATCCAACATTTGAAATGTGATACAAGAAGGTTGATGAAATATCTCAAGGGTAATTGACAATGGAAAATGCCACATCAAACACTGTTTTCTGTTTTAGATGTGCAAATGCAGTAAAACTATGATGTCTGTGAATGTGTCAAAGGGGTTAGATGCTAGCTGCTCTAATAAACAGATGCCTCCATTTGTAGGAGAATAAGCTTAAGAGAGTGCGTGTTGGATAGACTGAGTGAGAACTGTAGTTACTGTACTCAGGGCCGTAGCTTCATCCTTTTAATTACAGAACCTGCGGAAATACTTGTCTGTATTTGATGTAATCTTTTACATGGTAATTTCACCAACTTGCAAGGCATGAAAAGAGAGACTCAGCATGTGTATGTGTACCATTTAACAGTGGTGTTACTGGGTTCATTGACCAGCTAGACTCTTCTGTCCCCAGGGGGTCTGAACTGGTTGAGTGCCACCATTATCAGACATGTTCACTCCAACACACACCGACACAAATTCACATGACACAAGATTAACTTATTCATTAGCCAGCAAAAGAGGTAAAGAGGTTTCAGAATTTCCCCAGTGAGTTTAACTTCTGAGCTGCCAGAAGATGTTTTGTCATGTTCTCTCTGTCCAACAGTGAAATCAACTTGAGTAACATACTGGTCAATAATGACCATCATTTTGCTGAGTGAGTTCGTTTGTAGCCATGTTTCCATTACTGTATTTTTATGTGCATTTTGAAGTATCGCATACTTCAAATACATGATCATTTCTTCAATACATGATCATTTAAAGCCTGAGTGCTGAACTGTGGCTTTTCCTTGAAGATATTTTCAGGAGTTTGGAACTTGTTAATATACCTTTTTATTTAACGCAGGATCAGCCTGATTTCTCTAATGCTAGGGAAAAGAGATGAAACCTGACCCAAGATTCCAGTTGTTTATGTACCTAATGAATTCCAGAATAGCTCAGATGTCTCAAATACTGTAGGTGTGGAGGGTCATCCTACAGAAAAACAAGAGCCCATGTTAGCCTATTATAGGAACAGTCCAATATAAAGATATTGCTCATTGACATAATATACATTAGTCTATAGTACAGTTTTTAGTCTTAATTAGTACAATATAGGGTAGTTTAGACAGTTTCTTTCTGAAATACAATGGGTTGTGTGTTTGAATACAAACAGACACACAGACAAATAGTGCAAAAACAAATGTTGAGAGGAGTTTAACTAGTCAGTTGCAAAAGAGGAATATATTTAACCCTTCCTTGCCTCTTTGTGAGCTCTAACTTAATGTTGGAATAACAGCCACATATATGTGGTGTTAGTGTGTGTGAATAGAAATATGACCTTGTTTCTCATAGAACAATGTAAATAATTGATTAGAGAAGACTGTGGGAGAGGGAGAGAATACTGATGTGGTGTCTGCTTGCTGTTAGCTCAGTGTGTTTGAGACATTCGGCTCTGAATACTCGACCAGATGTTGTTCTGTATGCAGATCCAAGCCATGAATGTGCTTCACATTACACACCCTCATTGTTCTACATGCCTGGCTCTCTAGCATTCACACACAATGTTTCTGCAGAAATGGTGGAGGGCTTGGCCTCATGCAGTCCAACTCACAGCCCAGGTTTCTTGGTGCAGTTTGTGAGAAATCATGTCTATTATGCTGTTACGCCTCACAGTGCAAATATGGATATGTATCGATTCAGTTCTCTGGCAGCATTTGTTTTATTCTTTCCAAGTAAAAAGGTTGTCAAAATGCCTTTACCTAGTGCAGCTAACAGACATCCTGACTTTTTATTGAAAGCTAACTCTTGCATGTGAATCAATGGTTTGTTTTGATTTTGTCTCGTATAGCCCAGCAGGACTGGCTGAATGTGTCTGTGGTTCTATCACTGCTTGTCTCTGACTGGATTCAAACTGTTTGGTGCCTGAAGGCCTGTGAACCACTCCTGGTGGGAGGCACTCACTCACTCACTCACTCACTCACTCACTCACTCACTCACAGACAGAATGATTCTGCTGCATGCAGAGTGGAACCTGTGTGTTGGAGGGAATAAGACAGGTATATAATAATGAGAATACCAACATATAGTTTTAAACATTTATCTGTTGCCCTGGTGGTTGAGATGTATAACATTTGTTGCAACATCCTCAGACTGACTCCAGCTGGAGATTGTCCTTCTGTCTGTATTTTCTGGCTGTAAATCTGTCACTATCAATATAAAGTCACAAATGGCAAAACATATCTCAGAGTTTGGAGATCCTGCTACCCACACCTTAAAGTATTCTGTGCATAGTCGAATCTGATGGCAAAACAATTTTACAAAGCAATCAGATCAAGGTCCACTTAGTAGCTGGTTCTGGTTGACTGTTTTGTTGAACTGCTCTTTGCAATGCAAAGAATTAGCTCTGAAGCTTGGGTGGAAAAACTGCACTGAACTTGAATGAGAAAGTTAATTCTTGACTTTCTGGTTAGCAATTGTGCAAAATAATCACTCCATGTCCACTCAGAAACTTTCTCTGGGGCTTTCCTGGTCTTTATCTCAGTGAATGGAGTTGGCTCAGTTGTCATCATATGTCCAAAGTATGGAACTTCAGCACGTGATAACAAGTGCTAAACTTTATTGTTGTTGCATTGATATTGTATCATAAAGTGTAGCTCATTCTGTTGACATAATTATTTCCTCTAATGACTTTACTATCAGACCTGCTTACTATACAAAGAGTGGAAAAGCAAGGAAGAGAAAGGGAGAGGCTCAAAATGAAAGCAGACAACGTGCCAAGGTGCCTCAGTCATGTGTCAGGAGACACTTTGTGGGTGTGTTTGTCCTGTGCCAGGTCATTCAGGATAATTAATGCCACGAGAATAACCACCCCTGGAAACAAGTTGTTCTGCTGTCCTGGCTGCTGGAGCTGTCTGTGGGTGTGTGTGGAGTCAAATTTCAGACAGGTAACACTGGAATCCTTCCACACCCTGAGCACGTCATGAAGCAGTTAGAGGAGAGAGTGATCACTCCTGTGAGACACGAACAACTGTTACGAACTCCAATATATGACCAGTGCTGCCTTTTATTTTTTTATTTGTCAAAATGACAGTGGGGTGCACAGCTGATTGTAGTTAGAAATGTTGATCATGTTCAACTTATAGTATATAGCAGTAATGGTTTGTTCTCCACAAATGTTATGTGAGATGTTTTCATCCAACTGGAGGGAAAACCAGAGGAAAGAAATGACAGACGGGAGAGAAAATCCAGGAACCGTGGCATAAAGGAATCTTGCAGACTCTGCAAAAATTTAAGTATGGCATTCGCAGGTTTTCCCTCAAGAATGCCACTGCACCATCATACTTGCTGTAATAACATCATTCTATTCCTAAATAGGTTGTTAGAGAGTGTCTGATAGAGATATTCACTCTAATTAAGAAAATACCACCTTGGCATGAAAATGGGAAAACCTTCATTTAAAGGATGACCCACACTTTTCCAAAACCTGCTTTTAGAGGAAGACATTTTGAAGATAAGAAACACCACAGCAGAGCAGCAGTGTTGTTTGTCCAAAATAATTGAAACACGACTAAAATCCTCATTTGTATGCCACTGCACAGGCAAACGCAGTACCTCAGGAACAACTTGAGGGACTTTCTTCAAATTTGGCACAAATGTTCACCTGAACTCAAGGATAAACTGATTCGAGGTTGGTGGTGAGACGTTACAGTGACTGTAACCTAAGAATTCATACCCTAATTATGACAAAATTTCACACAAATATCTCACAGGATAAAACTGTCTTTCACAGGATAAATACCGTCTTTCACATCTTCGGTTGTCCACCTTGAAACTGTAGTGATTGTAGAACTGTGCTGCCAGATTGAAGATGTGTGTGAAGGAACCTCTTTTTACAATTTGCAGCTTCTGTAAAAGTAGTTTAAGTGACGACCTCATGTTTCTTTGGAGATTATCCACTGGAATCATAGTGATACATTTCCTTTTCAGCTAAATACACAATACCTTTTTATTACATTCTTTTAAAGTACCCCCTGCATATATTAAATGTGTAGGGACAGACATGGACGTAAACTCCAAATTGACTGGTTGGTGGAGGCATACAACCACAATTCTGTAATTCTTGTGAAAGCATAATCTAAATATTTCTACTTTAATAAGATATTCACATTCCACTGCTGTCCATGGTTGGGGTTAGGACTTGATGTAGTTGTGGTTTGGGTTAAAGGTTGGTCTGAATGTAGGGGCAAACACAAATTGGAGGGGAAACGGAGTTCAATACAAAATGGAACAAATCCCTACATTCAAAAACTTAAATTAAAACTTGAGTACGTAGAATTTATAAAATCAAGTAACCTATAAATTTAAAGAACAAAGCACTAAAGTTTAGGACCTGTATCAGGAAGTCATAGCTAGTTCAAGGCTAACGTGAAGTAAGAATTTTTTAACTTTGTTTTAAGAATTATATAGCGAGCTGGCTTCCCTGATATCTAATGATGGAGTGTGGTGAAAATGCATCCCTGATTTTCTGTCAGCTGTTGCTGGAAACCTCTAATAATAAGACTTGCAGCAGACGATCGAAGCGTTCTTGAAGGCAAATAGTGACCAAGGGAGTTAACAGTGTATCTTGGTCCTTGCCTGTTAATCGTTACAAACAAGGAGGAGGACCTTAAAATCAATTTGAAACATGACAGGAAGCCAGAGCAGAGCAGCTAAAACTGAACTAATGTTTTCTCTCCTCTTGGTTCTGGTTAACAGCCGAGCTGCAGAGTTTTGAATGAGTTGAATTCCCTGAGTGTATTTTTTGGGGGAGGGCAGTAAATAGTGTGTTACAGTAATCAAGGCGGCTTGAAATAAAGTTATGAATCAGTTTTTCACCATCTTTTTGATGTATAAATGGTCATGTTTTAGCCATGTTTCTAATGTGGAAAATAAAGTTTTTTGTCATCTTGTTGATGTGGACTCGACCCTTCGATCTGGATCTTGGACAACACTAAGACTCATAACCTCAGATTTAATCCAGGGAGTTAATTTCCCCAGATTATTCAACAGCATTTCTTGCATTGTTTTAGAGCCGACTAGTAGGATTTCAGCTCATTCGTTCATTTAGTGCCAAAAGTCTATAGCTGCAGCATCATTTGGTTCAGCAGAGAGGTACAGTTGTGTGTGACCCAGGTAACTATGGAAACACACATTGTGTTCTCTAATGATGGCGCAGCATGTATAGAGAGAACAGTAATGGACCGAGGCGGCTGCCTTGAGCAACCCCAAAACAGATGTCATGTATCATGTTTAACACATGAGCTTCAAGACTGAGATAAACTTTCTCCCTTTGATGTTTGTTTTGAACCGGTTAGTTCTAACCCATTAGAACTCAGTCAGAAGGACCAACCAACTGTTCAAGGTGATTGATTAAGATATCATGATCAATCTCATCAAATGCTGTACTTAGATCTAAAATGACAAGAATTGAGACCTTATTTTCATCAGAATTTAAGAAAAATTAAAACTAAACTGAAGCAATATTGCCTCGTTCCAAAATGTATAAAAATAAAACCAAAATGTTTTAAGCAGTAACACATCAAGGTTCATTTATTGTCATTTTGTAACACAAGGTGGCACAATGAAATGAAAGTTGTAGTCCCTTCATGCCACAGATACATTGAACATGCATACAAACATCTGAAGAGAGGCATTTAGTAGCATTTGTTTAGATTTTGTGTGGGCCAGTGTAAACAGCAGTGGAATAAAACACTGCATTCTCTGGGCAGACAGTATGGTAGGCCTCTTCACGTCGGAAACATTAGACTTCATTGACTTTGACTGTTTTAGCACAAGGAGAACAAAAATCCCACAAGGAGACAACAACTATTGTGAGTTCTAAGCCAAAAGGATTTTTCACTATAGTGTCATATAGTCGAGAATGTCATTATCACAGAAGTACCTTGCAATGTTGTGATAATACTTCCAGGCCATACTGCTCACCTCTTAGCATCACCATTAGGTTGTGTTTTTAAAAATCTGTTTTGGCATCTTTCAGAAAGGACTGCGAAGTGTGCAGGGAGCCACATACCCACAGAGGGAGCAGCTAATAAAGGTGTGAGTCATGCTGTCAAAGATGTGATCACATCTGTATTGGTGGAGGTGTGAAGTGGTTTATGTAGTGAAGGAGGAAACTAAGGTCACCAACAAGCTCCTCCCCACTCACACTCCCTCCCCCGTCTTCCTCACCCTGTCTCCCCTCTCTTGTACCAGGCTGTTCCTCCATAATAGCCTGAGATGTCAGAGGCCATTTGTCTTCTGCAACACACACGCGCCACACACACTTGTTCTTGTAGCTCTCCTACTTTTGCATGCTTGCTCAAATAGAGGTCTTCTTTGTTCACTACATCAACCCCAGAGCTTGTTCTGTGTGTGCGTGTGTGCGTGCGTCAGTGGAAAATTGCTGCCCAGAGGCCTCTCCTCTGTCCTTCGAGCTCTGTCTCAGAAACACACACGCACATTTTTCTTTTTCTGTCTCCCTCCTTCACTTCGTCTCTCCTACACACACACGCAGACACACACACACAGACACACACACACACACACACACACACACACACACTCAGAGTTGAGTCTTAAGCTTGGTTTAGGCTTCGGCGTCGCGGCGACGCCGTACCTACGGCGTACACCCTACGCCGTCACTGAGCATTCGTAGTTCTGCGTCGAGAGAACGCGTTGCTCCGCAATTCACCGCCAAGCCGCTAGGGGGGTGCGGCTGTGTCTTTGTATGGTTTCAGGGGGCTCTTGCTGCCGCGAAGAGGAGTTGTAGAGGTGGTCGTACTTGCGTACCTCCTCGATAATTCTTTCTTCGGCTTGGTCCAGTTTTTCTTGTAGCTCTCACCACAGAAACTTTGAAAATGGCGGTGTTGTTGTGCTGCGACCATAGGGCTGCGACTGAACCGAAAATTACGTTCTGAACGGACCAATCACAGTCCTCGACGTTCACGTCACTACGCGTCGACGCGACGCGTAGTCAGGATTTTTTGGAGGTGCGCGTCAGGCTACGGCGTAGGGTCCGCGTAGGGGTCTGCGTCGACGGCGTAGGTACGGCGTCGCCGCGACGCAGAAGCCTAAACCAAGCTTAAGTGAAGTCACATGAATTGGTAGTAGAACCCAGTCAGATCCATGTTGGCCTGTTACAACACCAACAACACCACAGAGTGTTCACATGATGGTAATCTGACGTGTGTATGTGTGTGTGTGTGTGTGTGTGTGTGTGTGTGTGTGTGTGTGTGTGTGTTTTTTAGTGTTATTCATGGGATTCATTTATACTGGATTTTGATTGCCCATTTTTCCAGTCAGTCTCTTAATATTGGTACTGAATAGATGATCTGACACATGACAGACCTGCACAGACTACATATAGCATAGAGTTGACTGTGATGGCGCTAAGAAGTCTGGTAACTTGGCCAATTGGCAAATTAGCCAGTCAGCCTGTTAATACACCAGTATTAACATTAATTAAGTACAACTAAGTGCATCTGTGGACTACATTTGGACTTATAGCAGGACTTGGAACATTTTACAACTTGTTAGGCATCAGTCACGATGAGATTTGAAAGTTGCACTCAGCTGGGGAATGGCATGTGCTTTTGTTTGCACTGTGAGGTGGATTATTGCTGCAGTGAGCCTAACCCAGTGGTTCTCAACCTTTTTGCTTTGTGATCACTCAAAAGAGGTCAGTGTGTACCTGCGGCCCCTTTAGGGCCTTAGTTTGGACCTGAGTTATGAGCAGTTCAACCAAAGAGTGATATGACTTTCCCTGTCAGACTCTTTCATTTTTCAGAGGTAAACATGAAATGTAAATTTCTATCTGTGATTGTGTGCATTTCCTAAATGTAGGGCTGTCTGTTGAGGTTGGTCATACTTTCCTCGAGTCGAATGAGAGACGAGGAGATGAGGAAAAAGTTCTTTTTATTCCATTAATCATCCCCAACCCCCAGCTCGAATCATGTTGGGAGCTTTTGAGTGGTTGCGACCACCAAGTTGGGAACCACTGATCAAACCTGTTGCTATTGACTGCTGTGCAAGTCTTTTGTCTGAGACGGTGGCTAGCATACCAAATCTATCCCACAGTGATGACTGGTAATACTGCTAATCTGTTTTCTTTTTATGAAGAGCAAGTGCATTGATTAAGACTTCAGAAGGAAAAGAAAAACTGTCAATCGATGAACTGTTTACATGTCTTGGGATATCACCACTGTCACTGTTTCTAAAACCCAGATACCAAAGTTGCTCATCTTTTTTGACATACACTCAGTTGAAAACAGTACAAATAACAATAACAAATGTCATTTTGCCAGTAATGTGCCATCTTTGTTACAAAAGACTGTAGCCTATTGAGGCATGTGTGGCATATTGATAGGACTTACTCAGACTGAAAGGAGTTTAAGCTTTTCAAATATCTAGGTTCAACAGTTTATGCTTATACCTAGTCAAGGCTCCATTGTAAGTGGCTGTAATCCATTGTTGGTGAGAATAACTTTTGTGGCAGTGAGTAATTACCGGACAACTGCAGCTTGTGCTTGTTAATACAGGATGGCACAATGTCTAATGCAATGTGGACTGTAAAGGGTTATGATAGTGGGACTTGAGCACTGTCGCAGATTCATTCAGTTGATGCTGTCGGACATGGTTGAAAATGTTTGTTTACTTTTCCTGACACATACCCAACTTTCACTGAACATTGACAGCACACAGTTTTCGTCCATTCAATACGGTGACCAAGCATTCTGTGCCAAATGATTCAGGACAAATGTTTTACAGTCAATAATCACATTACCATTATTCTCCATATGAGGAAAAAATCACTGTTCTGCAATAGTTTGATTTAAGATTCACAAATGAAAATCATGTGAGTAATGTGCGTATCAAAGTTCTAACCATTTAACAAAGTGATGTTACCTTGCCTTCTGCTCCTTCCATTATGCTGGGAACATGGTGTCTAATCCAGGCATATTGTTTCTCTGAAAGACTATCCAGACGTTTGGTAGAATTTCCCAAGATGCTCCCACTGACTTATACAGTGTAACATACTGGAGAGACTGCATACAGAATTTCATGCTGCTGTTGGTTAAAAAACATCCTGCAGTACCAACTCTGAGAATCAGCTCTGAGGGTGTTATGTAAAAAG
This sequence comes from Chaetodon auriga, assembly GCF_051107435.1. NCBI lineage: Eukaryota > Metazoa > Chordata > Actinopteri > Chaetodontiformes > Chaetodontidae > Chaetodon > Chaetodon auriga. The sequence continues at coordinate 20,637,572 of NC_135093.1, read as the reverse complement.
TCATCAGTCCTCTCTCTGTTTCTTCCTGTGCCGAATGGATTGAATGCTAACACACACACACACACACACACACACACACACACACACACACACACACACACACATGCGTGCACAGTAGGCACGCAGGCATGCTGGAGAAGACAGGAGGGATTTTCCCATACTGCCTCTGCAGCGGCTGCCCTAGATTCCACCGAACGATTGTCTCGATGCAACTCAGCTATTATTAGAGCTGTATTATCAGGAGAGATGGAGTGAGAGAGGAGAGAGGAAGGAAAATGAAGTGAGGAAGAAAAAGTGGCTTAGACAAAAAAAAAAGAAAAAAAAAAGCATGGCTTGTTTTTCTTCCATTTTGTGTCCTCGCCTTCTTCTGAATATTCAACACTTTGTCTCTTTTGGTTTCCATCAGAAGCCAGTCTGTATTCTCTCCAGTATTCCATCTTTCAGACACAGGCTCTTCATTAGATTTGTTTTTTTCACCACGATGTGATTGAATGTTGTCACCTCAGCTTCTAATCTGACTGATGCTGATCAAACTAGCACCTCATATCATTTCATGAAATCTCATCACAAGTTCCCAGAGTGCGTGCTTTCTGCAAAAGCCCAGGACATTTGATTTACAGTCATGTTAAACATGGAGGAGAGGCAAAGATGAAGTTGGGAGCAGTGAATAACATGGTTAAAATTTTGCATTTCATTTTATGTTTGACGATTGTTTCAGCAGTGGCTGGCAAATGTAAAGAGAAACCAGAAAGCTTTGTCAGGTCTGCAGAGCTAAAAACCACATGTAAACTGATGATAGGGGGAGGAAATTAGCACCTGCCACTATGGCAGGTTTTTCTTCTGTTAGAACATATCATTTTTAAAAAGCATTAAGGTCACATGATATATTCCATATTTCTATTGGCACCAATGACTTGACAATTCTGTTTCACATACATTTCAGACATGGCAGATAAAATCATTGTGTGGCTGGTTGAAATGTTCAGCGACCTGCCGCAGTGGCAGGAAAAACTTAATTTCAGATCCTGGTCATGCTGTTCTGAAATCTGAGCGCATGTAGAATTTCTCGCTATCCAATCGCTCCGTCATCAGCCGTATACATCAATGTAGCAAATAAAACTGTTGTCACATGCAGAACACTGTTATCCTGCTGTGACTGCTGCACTGACCACCACTGTTACTGAGGAGGGCCATATGAAATACTACAAATTTTAACCCTGATTTTAAACATTTTGGCAATTTCCAATTTTGTACAGTTGATTCCATTTTTACTATCATGTACCAGATTCCATCTGTGTTCTGCCACATGGATATCATAGGGCCGTACATGATGTTTTTAAGAGAAGCTCTGCTTTCACAGCATACACATGCACAGCAGTGTCGTCTACACTGCAGACAGAGCTGCTTAACAGGTTTAATAATGCCTGAACAAACAAATCTGACGTGTTCACTTACAAATGGTGAACAGACAGCTCTAAAGGCTGGACCCGAGGAACAGATTGGATTTGGCTCCAGTGTTTAAGTCAGTCAGCAGTCTCAGGATCCAACATATTGTAAGCTATGGATTACAAGTAGAAGAATGTAGACTGATTTCCACAATGTTTTTATTCTGCCTTGTTTGAAAATGTGTTTGTTCACCTTTAAGGTATAGATGTGGTGATATTCTATATTTTCTCTTATCATCATCAAATCCCATGTGGATCTTGTTCCTCTGTGCCATAGAGCGCCATTGTTGTCAAAAACACATCAGTCAGCCACTGTGTTGTGCTGGGTCGCTTGTTCTGTGCGATTGAACTAATACATCTGCTCAATCCCACACACACCATCCTGCTTCCAGAAATAGTGACTGGCGCTCAAAATATGAACTGATTCTGCTGCTGAAAATTCTTCCCAACAAATGTGTTGTCACCCCATTTGAGCTATGTTTGTTAAAAACTTGTAACTATCTGTTTAAGGAACTTCCTGAGCTGTTTGTAGAAGTGAAACAAAATATTTATGAGCTGTTTCTTAAGATTTGTCTTCAGTAGAAACCAATGGGCATGGGACTTAGAGCCACTTGTCAGTGCTGGGAAGTCTGAAAGCATCAAGAGGCCTTATCCTTAAAAGAGCAAATATGATACAATATCTGCTCTGGCATTTCTGAGTAGTTGCACTTTGTTAGTCTTGTTCGGCAGTTATGGACTAGCCATGGAACATGAACATAAATATTTTTCCTGATTAATTACACAGATAATGAGTTTCTATGCATTTTGTAGGTTGTTTGCACAGGACGTCACATCGCTTTTTTGTTGTGGATGGCAGGTGGAGGGCCAGAAGGGATTCTCTGCATAGGAAGCGCTATACCACACACTCGAAATGACAGATTTTTTGCGTTGTTTGTGGTTGCTCTGATCCATCAAACAGAGAAACCACAAGGAGCTTTAATTGATTACCAGGATTTGTTCATAAGGGTGGAAACTGCAAGAAAAAAACACAGGAAAGAAATGTTGTTAACTGTGTGGTTGGGAGGAGCCGAGTCGAATAATGGTGTAATATTAGCTATTATTTTAAATCTATGGTGGAAGTAGTAGCTACAAACAACACGACTAACACTTGTTAAATCAGCGTTTCAGATAAGACAGGTGATTCGTGATGATCCTTTAGTGTCATTTCACAGGATCTATGCCAGTGATTAGCCTAGCAAACAACCGGAACCCAGAACGACGTCTCAGTGAGCAGGTAGTTGGTTATATCTACTGCCTCAATAAGTAATAATAATAATGCCTCAGTTCAGCTGAGTCACTCCTCTTCATAATGTATGGGTCTCATCCATCATATGTTCTCATTTTCTGTTTATACTTTTCTCTCGTAATCTCATTCATCTAAACTAGCCCAGTAAGAATTTTCCTTCATCTCACCCATTGCAGTTTTCACTTCCTGCCCTCCATCTGAATTTAAAGTCACATGACTGCAAACAATCTATTGAGCAAAACTCAGAGTGTGAAACATTTTGATTTATCTCTACCTGGTTTAATTCAACCTTTGATCCTCTTCACATCTATTTACTGTGTTTACTTTGATTGAACCCACCAGTATGCTGAATCTAATGGCCTGTGGAAGCTAAGTAAATACATTTGTGTTGGGCAAAATTGCAGTGCTAATGCAATGCAGACCGTAAGAATATGTGAAAACACATTAAAGATGAAACAGATTTCAGCCTGAAATGAGTGGTTGAGAAGGAAGTGTTTGAGTTAGTATTTTCCTCGTAATGCGTCGACAACAACATGGTGCTATTTTTGGATGTGCCTTTTCCTTCCCTCTCTTCCTCTCACCTCTCCCTCCCTCCTCTCTCCCGGGCCCACACATCCTTCATATGGAGGAGATGAAGGAGGAATAAAGGAGGGAGGAAGCTGGGTCACATCACTCTGCTCAAGGCTGTTTACTTTGCTTTTCTCTCCTTTGCCTGCATCTTTTTCTCTCCGTCTATCTCTTTTTCTCTGTCTGCCAGGTTTTTTCTTCTTCTCGCCTTCTGCTCACTACTTTTTCCCCATTGCCACATATCCATCCTCTCATATCTCTGTACTGTGTTGCACATCTCCACACTTTCTATCCCTCTTGCCATCTTGTATCTGGTCTGGTTCCCATGTGGGTTAGAGAGAGGAAGAGAGATGACCTTGTAGAAGAGGGGATGTCTCTTCATGCTGTCATTGGGTATTACTTCAGCTCATCTGCGCTCTTATTCTATCTCTCCTTCACATTACTTGCACCCCAGTGAACCTCCACAACAGAGCCACTCTTGTCTCTATGTTCTGTCTGTCTCTGCTGTGTTGGAGCTTTAGCCTGGTTAGACCATTCTAAGCTCATCTTTTTTGTAGTCTTGTTAAATGGCATTGAGGGCATTTTATTAGTTTGGTCACTTAATGGGAACGTTGGAATCTTTTCCAGACCTGCACTACTTGTGTGTTGCTTCGATCTAAAGCTGTTGCCTGTGGACTTTATCGCTCGGTGATGTTGGTGGTCTTTTAAGTCTCTCATTGTTTTTCATAAAGACTAGCCACTTGTCTTTGTTCTCTGCAGAGAGACACACTACATGTGTAGCTTGTTGAGAAGTGAAAGGTGATGAGGCGACAGTGGAAACTGTAAGAATGGCATTGGGATAAACCACTTCTTTCTGTGTTAGATGTTGTTTTGGAATGGGAGCAGTTTAAACAAACTGCTCCAAATTTCACTTAAAGTGTAGTAATTGAATGGAGTTGAAGTGTCAGTTGAAGTGGAAGAGCTGAACACTTAGAATAGTTTTCATTTATTTAATGAAATTTTGCAACAAAAAAAAACAGTGTGCATGTAAGCAGTTGAAGTAACAGATGAAGAGTGACAGTTGAAAGCAGTGGGAATGGCAATTGATGTGTATGTGGTGAAAGCATTCGAAATGTGATTTTGAGTTCTGTGGACAATTGATTTGTCAGTTTGTGTTTAGTGCTGAAGGGAGATGAACAGGTGAATTAAGAGACGAAGGTGCGTAAGAGCCAAAAACAATTGAGCCGCCATTTAAAGTGTAAGAGATTGAAACAGTAAAACAAGTAGCTCTGTGTGTGTGTGTGTGTGTGTGTGTGTGTGTGTGTGTGTGTGTGTGTGTGTGTCAGCCAGCGAGGATTAGAATGGCTGGAAAATGTAAGACAAGGTGGCTGATGTCCTGGCCTGGATGCATGAGCAGTAGCACAGGAAGATCCACAGCATGGCCCATTCACCTTCAATCATGCATGATTAGCTGCCGGGTTCCAAGATGCCATTCCTGCATTTCTCCCTTCATCCCTTCATCATCCCTCGTTCTGTCTGCCTCTCCATCTCCTTTTGTACTCATTCATCTGCATGTCTTCTCATTGAACAATTGCCCTGCCATTCTCCCTTGTAGCAATTTCAGCCGTGATGAAACCTTGTGCATGCCCACACACACACACACACACACACACACACACAGTATCTCAGTGAGTCTCTGTGCGTTGTATGGAGGGAACATCAAACGTGTCTTTGCCCACAGCAGCCCCACTTGAATTTCTTTGTTGCATGATGAGATTTCTCTCTCTCTCTGTCTGACTGACTCTTTCTTGCTTGTTGGTAATTGCGAGGGGAAGCCAGCCAGCAGCCCAGCGACTCAGAAGCTGCTTCATATATTTATGTACCTCTGGGGGACCATCTCTCTATCAAAGTATGTGTCTCTCTCCCTCTCCCCCGCTGATTGATATTCTGTAGCAGTAGAAAGCAGCAGCAGCAGCAGCAGCAGCATCATTTGGTCTGTTGTCAGGGAAGGGGCGCCTTGGTTACAACGTTGTCAACCTGGTTGCCGATGTGGAAGGCTAGTCGCTCAGTTTCCTTGACTCTCCTTTCTTTGTGTTCATCTCATCCATCCTCTTTTTTTTCTGCCCTAATCCTTTTTACCCTTAGTTCTATTTGACAGCTTCTTCTCCATCACTGGGCACAGATGATGCTCTCATCTTCATTTCCTCTTTGTTCTTGACATCACGTTCCTCCCATTGCTCCCCTTTCCTTCCATTCTTTCCCTTTGTTTCATTTCATTCTCCTCTTTACCATTTCTTCTCCTTCATGCTACATTTTCTGCTGTCTGTCACTGGTGATGCTTTCCTCTTCGTCATTGTCATCTTCCTCTCTTAATTTCTTGCCTCTCCTTGTCTGTTTCCTCCCCCATTCCATCAAATCCATTTCTTTCATCACCTTGTTCCCCTTTTTATATTGCTTGTTCATTCATTGTGTGGGAATCACACACGTTCTCCCTCCTTCTCCCTCGTTTCTCCCTCCTTTTAATAATGATCAAATGATGCTCTTCTAATTATGAGCAAATCCAGATTTTTTTTTTCTTTTGTCTTTACATAACCATTTTCTTCTCTGTCTTGTTTGCTTCCCTCCCTCCTTGTGGTTCACAGTTCTGCCTCCTCTCAACACCTGCAAGTCTGTGCTCTTGACATATTTCCCACAAGCACAACAGTGACTTGTCTTTTTCAGGCTCAGCTGCTGTCTTTACCCCCACTTTTGTGTCATTTTCTCTCCCTCCTTTGTTTCCAGGTAATAAGCATTCTGATGGTTCTGTTTTTATTGTAGTAAACCTCATATGCCATTCAGGCAGTCTTGCATTGTTTAAGTGCCTAATCCACCAGGACTTGTTGATTAATATAACTGATACACAGCTGACCCTTATACAAGCTTTATTTTGTGACATGAGAAAATCCACTGCAGTGTTTCCCCACAGGATTTTGTGAGACCATGGAGGATGGATCTTGGATTCTCTGCGTTAACTGCATCAATCTGGTGCACCTTTAGAGTAAAATTAATAAGCTAGATCAATGAAGAACCTTGTGCTCTCGTAAACAATACACAGCCAGTAGTCACAAGAAAGTAGACACGACAAAAACGTCACATCCACAAAGCATGGTAAATGAGAAGGACTTTAACACTGCTCACAAATGGTCAAAACACAAAATCTAGCAGAGCATACAGTGGAGCCATCAAAGAAACGGAGCAGAAGTGGTTAATTACCATCCAGTCGTTCGTAGTGGTGGGGGGGCTACTGACTGGACTGAGAGAAAAACACAATGTTAGAGCTCTTTTATGTTATTATGAGAAGTGTAAAAATATTTTTGGTTTTCATTATGAAACTGTGGCAGGACAAATTAGACTGTGGTGGGCTGCCACAATCTAGGTAATTAATGGGAAACGCTGTGCTGGAATATAAAGTTTGATGTTGTTCACATGTCCCGTTTGTTTCAGGAATGTGGTAATTGCCTACATTCTCCAAGACCCTGTCTGTCGTGTTCAAAGTTAAGGACACATGTACATCAATATTTTCCTCAGACTGTTGTACTACAGTAAAATATTAATTGGGATACTCACATGACAGATTTAAAAAGAATAGTCAAACTCAAAGGAGCGTCTGCTGGGATTTCTTGACTTGTGTAGGTCAAGCGCTAAAGATACAGATTCCTACATTACAGCCATAGCCAGCTAGTTGCATCTTTCCTGGTAAACAGCCATGCCTTTCAAGCTCCCCACCTCCACTTTGTTACGCTGGGGGTTATGATGGGGCTTTCAAGACTCTTTCTTAGATGTTATGCCCCTCCACCTCTAACCAAGTATGGGGAATGATATGGTGGTATATCCTCCTGAAACTAGTGTTAATTTTCTCAGCAATTTTTTTTTATTTAGTCTTTGTCTTACTCTGATGTCAGAGGTACTTGTTAGTTTTTATCATGAATAAATAAAATGGTAACCTGAAGGACAAATAAGCACAAGAGTTTTGTTGTAAAATACATGCCAAAGTACATCAGTTAGTAAGTTAGTAGCAATTATTAGGTGCACATCCCCACCAATCATTTCAAAGAACTCTAGGCTGAAAAAGTGGCCCTCATATGAAGTCCTGCTCCTTACTAAATACTTGTTTGCGGTGATGTTGGGTCTGATGTAACATTTCCTCCTGCAGGAGTAGCAGTATTCCTGTTGCTGAAAATAGTGGTGGGAAGGCTTGGATTCAAATACCCTGACTAGTTGTAATTTTGTGTCTGCGTGCTTCTCATTCTGTGTGTGCGAGGTGGGGAGTTCTGGGTTGTGGGGGATAAAGGAGCCTTTTCATCCTGGCTAGTCTACATGTTTTCTGTGCAGTCAAGCTCAGTAAATCAGATTAGACTTTTTGGAGAGTAGGATAGAGCTGACTGTGTGTGCACTTGTGTGTGTGTGTGTGTGTGTGTGTGTGTGTGTGTGTGTGTGTGTGTGTGTGTGTGAGAGAGAGACATGATTTACTGCAGGACAAGGCTGGGGCTGGGTCAGACAAACAGTATAACAGAGAAAAGGATGGTCATTAAGTTACTATTAAGACATCAAAGTGCTAAAGGGGCTCGTTGGGCTGGAAACATAGCTGCATCGCTGCAGAATGAAAGTAAGGATTGCGGCCTGATTGATCCAAGATTGTTGACTGTTTATATCGAGGTCACTCTCAGTAAATTAAAAAAAGGACAAGAATGCATTTTTCACTCGCAATTTATGTTCAAGCACAACAGAGACCGAGAGGTGGGCAGTAAACACATGTTTAGTAGAACACGTAATTTTGTCTTTGTCCTTGTCTTCATATTAATCTTGCCTCCCATTATTCCATACCTCGTCTCCTCTGTATTCTATATTCTGTATGTGTTTTCTGCAGCTTTCTCTGGCGCTCTATTTAAAAGGCAGATATTGCTTCTCTCTCTGCATTGGTCGTTTGCTTTCATGCCTCATGCTCATTGGCTGCCAGTGGCCTCATGTGCAGCCAGCCAGAAAGCCGCTCTGCAGCCGTTAGTGATGGGCAGATTATACAAAGCTGCACCGCTATACACATGTTCACGTTGTCTATGATCATATACTGTAATGTCCATGGACGTGCAAAAACAATCACAGACACGATTGAATATACACACACATATCACTGATACACATGTAGTCACATGTTATTACACATGGACCGCGCACAGCCTCTTCACTTCCTGACTATTCCTACTCCTCTCTGTCTCTGGCCTTGTGTATCAGCTGCTGCTTTTGACTGCACACTCAAGCCCTTCAAATATACAAACCTGTGAAGTGAAAGGCTGGACTTGCACTGACTGCTAGGATGGGAATCAAACTTCCAACCCTCCAGTACACTCCACAAGGCATCTCTAAATGCTCTTAACTCAGTGCAAATGTAAATCAGCAGTGGAACATGAATTCATTTTAGGATATTATTCTAAAAAAATCTGAATTGGGAATGACAGAAATGTCACAAGTAAGAGTGTGTGTGAGTGTGCATGGACAGTGTCCATGGCCGGTGTTCGCTGCTGCGTGCGGTAACTATAGCAACAGACTCAGCAGACAGTGAGTTTTCCAATTCCTATAATGTGTATGTTTTTCCTGACTGTGTGTGCGTGCGTGCGTGCGTGCGTGCGTGCGTGCGTGCGTGCGTGCGTGCGTGCGTGCGCACGCGCTTGTCCACGGTTTGCAGACAGACTACATCATCCCTGCTCTGGATGCATCCGGGTTATTCATGTGCTTGCTGATAGTAAAGCAGACAGATAACACTCACAGTAGGACAGAATCTATAGTTCTGTTTTTCTCTTCTCATTGTATTCCTTATCCTGCCTCTGTACTGTATATATTCTTATACCGTGATCTTGATGAATGTGGCAGCAGGGTGTCCATGTGTACATCGACTGAGTACTTCCAGCGAACCTGTCTGTTCACCATTCAAAATGAATGCACTGTGTGTATGTAAAATGAGTAACTGTAGCAACAGGGATGAAGTCAAAGCTTGTGTTGACAATCTACAGCATTGCCAGCCTAAGGAGTCTGAGCGCTGGTAGTATTCATCATTTAACTAAATTCAGTCTCTTAACTGACACCAGATTGAGGACCAGCAATGTTGTGTTTAAACCTATACTTGAAACATTACAGGACAACGGTTAAAAACTGCCCCCAGTTGGACATAATACTGAGTGTCGTCCTTCAGTGCATCATCCTCTGAACACCACAGGATGCCAACTGGAACACACAAGCTGCAGGAAGTACACTGCCCTTCTGAACTTACTGTGTATGAAATGACATAAGCAATCATCTCTCATCACAGTCGCTCTTGAACTGGATGCTTCAGGTTGTAGCTATTACTTGTTATGATTTTGACAGCAAAGCACATTAAATCATTAACATTTTAAATAGATTCATGTCCCAACAACATGAGTAATACACGTACACACACTGACACAAACTGATTGGACCAACAGGTTTAACAGGAATGTCTGTCTCCCTGTCATCATCTCCTCTTGTGCTGACAGAAAGACAGAGAGTGACATCGACAGATTGTACAGCGATAGAAGAGGCTGGATGCTGTGTTAGGAACACGCAATTAATATTTAGTAATAATTAGGATCATTTCAGCACTCACAATGAATTTAAATTGATCAAGCGCGGCATTTTCTCTTTGCAGTTGGAGTCTTCTGTGCATCAAAATCAGGTGCTCACAGCTAAACTGTTAAACCGTTCACTGGTGTTTTGACTGTGCTTAAAATGGAGGCAGTTCATAGCTTTGTTTTCTTTTTCAAATGTTCGCATACAACAAAGCTGGACAGGGGATAAGCAAGATTAACCTGAATTGTACAAGACTATCGTGGAGAAACAGAAGCAATTAACTGAAACTGTAATTATGGTCGATGGTCTTATTATAGTAGATCTTACACTGCAGTGTGTTCTCTTTGCCAGACAGTTGTGTCGTGACTGGTGCAGAACTCTGATTTTGTTTGTGTATACTTAGAAAAATAGGATGTGGTCCAGTGAGTGTTCTTCCTGCTCTGTTGACAAACATGTATTTTACACTGTTTACATGTCACATGATGATCATATTCTGAGGATGAGATCATATCATGTCATTCTTGTACAAAATAATAGTTAGAATAATTAAGAGTCTGATTATTTGCTATGCTTTGTATACATTTGTCATATTGTGTTACTTTTTGTAAAGCTCTTTTGCTTGTTACTTCTTTTATTTCCTTCTTCCCAAACAGTGGTGTAGGACACTGAGGGCAAATGCTAGCAGCTGAATTTTCATTCAGTCAGAATTATTATTGTTGTGTGAACTGCAAGTCAAATTCATCAAGGCCAGATTGCCTCCAAAGTGATCATATGACCAATTGCTGAGTCCGGCACAGTCCTCACGCCATCATCAAACTTCACGGAGATCAGTGAAGGCAAAACAGTAACACCGACCTGTTGTAACCAAATATTCTGTGGTCTAGTTCGGCTAAAAACAGAAAAGCACAGTATATGTCATTCACTTCTGAGCCTGTTTGTACCAACAACATTATTCAACCCAGTCGCCAGAATAAATGTTGGCATTGTATTTGTACTTTTTTTTTTGCCAAGGATATGTTGAAACTGCTGTATTTTCACTCCACCTGTCTCTCCTCTGCTCTACAGCTGCTCTGTGTGTGTGTGAAGGCGCTAATAATCCTGCCCGGGCAGAGGATATAAATGATGTGGAAATTTAGCGGCAGTGCTCGTGCAACTGCAAATTCATCTGACAAAGAATCAAATGTTCTTCGTCTCCTCACGTTTAAAAAAAAATTTTCCACCATAATTTCATGTATCACACTCTTTGCACTGATGGTGACATGACTGTCATCAAAATGGATTGTATAATATTGTATGTGTAAGAAGAATAGAATAATGGCTGGTTCTATGTTTTTGTGTGTGTTGTCTTCAACACCGGCCCTCTCAACATAGCCCAATAATTCCCTGTCCCTACATGGCCTGTTATTGGCCCTCAGCCATCAGGCAACAGTTCCTGTTAAATTGAGTTTTAATGGCCTGGGATAACATACAGGCTGGGCATCATGTGGAAATGTGTATACTATGCACACACTCGCATGACTGTTGTGTCTTGCTAGAATTCTGTCGCACCTTGACCGGAACTTGTCCATTTCAACTGTAGCAGCTGAAGATAGAACAGTAGAAATTCCCCAGGGCCACACTGGGTGAAAACCTAAGCAGGATGATACATTTGAAAAGCAAGCATTATTCACATTACTAACAGCAGTACAGGACAGCAGCAGAGAGGGGGACGTGTGTTGGAAAAGGAGAGTCAGAATACTGCTGTTACAGGTAAAGTGCTTTCCCTGTCAGGGAATTGGTTGTTGTGACAGCAGATGTTGAAAACAGGAGGTGAACATTTAGCTGTCCGCATATCTGTATTGTTTTATTTATATATATATTTTTTTTCCATAACCATTTTAAAAGCTACTGATCTTGGGGTTCTTACTGATAATCCACATCAATAGCAAGATGTCATTGGTGCCTTGTTTTTTATGCTTTGATTTTATCTACTGTTGTTCATAAAATGTAGGTTAAAATCAGTAGGAATGGATCTTTTCCTTTTTAAAATACCTTTGTTTATTTTTACCCAATAGCGGCTCTAGAAAGTATGCGCTTCATTCATTCATTTTATTAATTGTAGGAAAATAGTGAGGGCAGTTAATGACAGTGAAATGTAGACAGACAGTGACAGATGGAGGTTAACCTTTGTTGTTTGAAATGAATTAGAGATGAAAGGATGGCGAGGATGGTAGAGCATGTGAGAGTGATGGATTCGATCAGATGAGGGTGAAGGGAGCCGTGTCCTGGAATGACTGCTACTGATTCAACTGAAATGGACAGAGGGATCAATAATCACTGGAGATGGGTCAACTTGATGGAAACATGAATGATAGATGGAGGTAGTCGTAATGTATAGACTGCAGTAAGAGAAACAAAGGAGGACAGACCAAGGTAGCTGCCCTCTGTGCCTGCTGACTGGGACTGAACACTCAGCTGACTGCAGCAGTGCATTATGGTGGGGGGGCTGAATGAGAAGAGATGCACTCGTTGATCCCACTTCCTCTCTCTGCCTATGGAGGGAAGAGTGGGGGAGGGGAGAATTATATAGAGGGAATGAGGGAGCAGCGAGAAAGATCAGACAGGAGGGAGTGAAGATAAAATAAGGAGATGAAAGACGGCAAATGTATGCACATACACGCATTCATGCACTCACAAAAAGACACTTGCAACAGTCACTCACTGGATTACATTTCTACAGAAAATAAAAAGGCTTCTGTGACTCTCAGCAATGAAACGTTTGAACACTTCTACATTAGTGTTGACTGTGATCAAACTGAATGGAATATTATCAACTTCAGACAGTTGCTGGTGCTTCATGTGTGAATTTATTCTTGTTTTTATGCAATCAGAATTGTATTGCATATTTCAGAAGTACCCACGAGTGTTTTAAAGTGTGTGATTATATGTACATTGTCTGAGTTAATACACAGTCTTCTGTACACTTTGAAGTAATGTTGGTGAAAAGTGAAATTTGATGTAGCATGCATCTCACATGACATGGACTTACCTCCTAATATGTATAACAATGCATGCAAAAAATGCACACAGCATTTGTGACTAGTCAGTAGTGTTCCTTCATTCTGCTTGATTATTTGTGTCACATGATCTATCAGAGATGTTACTCCTCTGTGCTTTTCTTTATCTTGATCACCTTCTCTTCCCCCTCCTCTACCTCCATTTACTCTTTTAGCCCCTCATCCTCCTCATCCTTTGATTTGACCTCTTCCTTTTCGTCTTGCTTCCTGTCTTCCCCCTCCTCGTCCTCCTTCTTTTGCTTCTCCCCCTTCTTTCTCTTTTTATTACTGTTATTATGTGTTGGGAAACAGATGTTTAATGGTTTTATGCGGGTCCTGGTGTTTAAGGGTGTTGGGTATGTGTCAACCTGCAACAACACTGCACTTGTAGTTGGTTTGATTTGTTATGTTGTTTTTGAAAATTGTCTTTCTGTGTGATCTGCAGGTATATGTGGAGTTCGATGACCAGGAGTGGGAGAAGAGAGAGTGGGTGAAGGTCTATGAGGATTTCCAGCTGTTTCTACTGGAGCACCAGCTGGTCTGGGCCAAGAGGAAGGAGGGAGCAGGAGGAGGAGCAGGAGCAGGTGGAGGAGCAGGAGGCCTGCTGCAGGGGACCAAGGCCAAACACATACAGTGGCCTGCCCTGGTAAGAACTTTGTTTTCTATTTATAGACAGGACACAATAATAGAAACATTCTGCCATATGATCATGCTGCCTATGCTGTTACACATTCATCACAGTGTTCAATACAAAGTATTGAACTGTCTGCATCTAAAGACAGCGCCTCAGGATTGTTCTTCATCTTCAGTGTGTCGTTACATTTATTTGTCTTTGTGGCCTTGGATAAAAATGGTTACTGAGTGGCAGCCCTGCCACAGTTACCAACATTGTCATGGTCTCCATCAGTTCTGTTGAGCCTGTCTCAGAGATTTTGGTAAATTTCTGAGGATGTTTACAAGCTGTGTTTGGTTGTGTCTGTAGAGCTTCCAATGGCCCCAACCTTTTCCTTATGGTGAGGGAATTTGTTTTGTTGTCAGGCTTTTGCGATTCTTCCCTTTGCCACATGAGTTTGTCATTTTGTTTTGTGACTAATTCCTCTGCATCACATATTACCCCAAGTAGCCAGTTTCCACTGCAGGAACTTTTCTAGGAAACCAAGAACCATTTAAGAAACTTGGGTACTTACCTGCATTTCCACAAGAACAAGCAGAGTCTGAAGTTTCTCATCCATAGTCCCTACTCTACGCCTCGTACTTGCCGATGCCCAGGACCTATTGGGTTGAGTATGCTGTACAGAGCATTGCTGATTGGTCAATCATAAAACTGCTACAACTTGTGTACAACTTGATTTACACAGTAAAGAAAGCAGGAGTTGCTATGACAATCACTATTATTGCAAAATGTGGGCATCTTTTGTAATCTTTATGGACATTAAAAAAGTGCTTAAATGTGATTAAACTTCCTGAGAAGTCTGAAAGAGTGAGATAAAGAGTAAAGGAGAAAGAACATGAGCAAACGAGCTAGATGTAGAGTGCATGGTCCGTGAGAACAAAGACGGCCAAAGAGACAAACAAAACTTCATTTGCTCTGTGTTTCATCGTAGTTACACACTAACAAACATTGAGCAGATCATCTATGACACTACATACAAATGACTGCATTGTTCCCCTGTGTCTAGAAACCTTGTCTCAAACAACACTGTCATTCTGTTTTCTGTTCAATTTTGACTAATCTTCATGGTTCTTCAGATGTGGTGGAAGTGCAGCTAGCAATGTGTAGAAGGGCCCAAGTTTCTAGTTTAGTTTCTTGGGATCCTTAGTTCCAGGATGTATTTGGACACACCACCAGAGAGTAGACATTGCTACCAGTTTGAAAGGCAGCTAAAGGAGAATAAAGGCTCTGCATTTGATACCTGATTAAACTGGAGGAAATGGTTAAAGTGGCATTATAACCAAAGTGGTTGTAATTGGAGCACGTGGTTTACTTTGGCTTAAAATCACTTTGCATGGTTCCTGATTGAGGCCTGAATATAGTAAAAGGACTACTTGAGGAAACTGGCAGCTGAAACCACAGTTAACATGTATTTGTCTGATAGTGGTTTTAATTGGAACGGCCCGCTCTGTTGTGTCTGTGTGTGTGTGTCATTATCAGTGAAGGCATCAGCACTCTGATACTGGGACTGTTCTGTGTCTCTGTCGTCACACACACATACACACATGCTTTGGTGTGGTGGCAGTGTGGTTGCTGTGATGTTTTTGTTTTTGTTTCATACACAGATGACAGTGGCACTGAATGTGTAGGCATGCTCGTGAGGAAGCAGTGTGGATGTGTGTTGGTCTGCGGCAGTGAGCTCATATTTTTAGTCTGTGGGAGCTGAATGTTTTTGTGTCTGTCCCTGACTCAAGGATTTGGTCCATAAATGTTTGACATTGATGGCATTTAGTTTTGGACTGTGTGCATGTCTGTCTGTCTGTGTGTGTGTCTATGCCCAACAGTGGCTGAAAGTGTGTGCATGGAAATGTGATTCACTGTTTTGATTATGTAATAGCAGAGTGCACAGCGCCATCTGGCACATGCATGGGAGATAAGAGTTCAAAGACTTCCACACACACACACACACACACACACACACACACACACACACACACACACACACACACACACAGAGCATTTTTTTTTCCCTGGTTGTTTTTCTCTCTGTCTGACTACTCCTTCAGTTTTTTTCACTCATTCGTCAAATCTCTGCCCCTCTGCTGCTATTGTCATAGCAACAACATCAAAATCTAGTACACACACACACACACACACACACACACACACACACACACACACAAGCACATGCACACACACAGAGCGGACAGCAGAGCAGAGAGGCTGCGGTGGAGCCTGTGAACCAGATGAAGTGAAAGTAACATTTCACTTGACTGGACGACATCTGAAGTGAATAAAAGAGAAAGTAGAAAAGCGATATTTCCACCTGCTTTGTCCAGCCGTTGTTTTACACAACCACAGCGCTCTTGTTAAGCTAATAGCAAACTGTTACGACCAAGCTAAAATGAAAGGTATCTGTCTGATAGGTTTTTTTTAAATTGTTGCTTGAACGTTCTTTTCATTGAAAGCAACATCAAATCAATCAATGCATTCAATTAGATCAAACGATTGCTCAAAGAAAATGTCTTCCTCACTCTGAAATACTAAATCTTCATGTTGCTTTCCAGCGCTTCAGGTCTGCTCCTGGTGTTCATGCAAATTCTGGATCAGTGAATCGGCACTTTAATGAGTTTACATGGCCAGTAATGTAATTGACTAACCACTGAACAGATTACATTTACATGATTTCTGATCCTAAATGTGGAACCCCCAAACAGACTTCATCTTGTAATGGGTCAGTCTGTGTTGACAACCTACCATCTGACAATTTTTACTGTGAAGCAATTGCATGAAGAGTTGAGTTTGCATGAACATTAACATGGCCATGGAGGAATTCACTTAGGAGCAGCTCTGTGTGCTAAATTAATGCGCAAATTAGCAGGCACTACATTCTTATTCTTATCGGTTCAGTCAGAAAGAAGCTGTATCTGAAAGTGTTGCTCCTTGATAAAACTCTTATTTTAATGTTCAGAAAGTCTGATTTGCTTTCCAAAGCGTGGGCTTTGAGCACTGTTGCTGGAACACTGCTGTTGATTAGTATTATTGACACATTCTTCTAGAAACAGAAACCTCCACAGTCCGACACACAGATTAGTCCTCACACAGGCAGACACAGCAGATTGCTTGTCTAGTTATTGCATTGTTAGATAACTAAACCCCTGTGACCTCCACACACTAACATCTCTTTTTTTCCCTCTGTTTCCTCAGTTATTCCTGGTTGTTGTTGTTGTTTTCCCTTTGTTCTCTTTCTGCATCTCTCTCACATACTTTTTCAATGCGGCTTTAATTCTTGGTCTTTATGACATAAATGGTAAATGGACTGCATTTATATAGGGCTTTGTAACTTTACCATTCAAAACTTTACAACCAATAGCAAGTCAGTGTTCACACACACACACACACACACACACACACACACACACACACACACATTCATATGCTTGTAGCAGAGGCTATCATGCAAGGCGCCACCTAGTTGTCACCAGGAGTGATAACCATCCACATACACTCACACACAGATGGCACAACAGTTGAAGGATGGTGGGGGTGGTCTTTGAAGAATGGTTGAATAGTTTCTGGTGAATGGCCGCCCCTACTCCTGGTGATTGTCGTTGCACCATGTGATGAAGCTCTCTATCAGCCCTCTGTACTCCTCTGAATAAATAGAGAGCATGTTCAAATTATTCAGTGGAATCACACGTTGATATAGTGATAACTTCCATTTTGCCAAGAAAGTAGTAATTCTTGTTTTCATTATTATCTGTTGCTGTAGTAATCCATCAATTAGTTCAGCTCCACAAGTAGGTTAAAAGGTCTTTAACTCAAGAGCCATGGTGTGACAATAAATAGATGCATCTCCAACTGCTGTGCATCCACTGAGCTCGGTGTGTAATCACCCGTTTTAGTCACTGTGGGGAATCCCACAAAGAAGCATCTTATGTTAGTTCTCCTCCTTAATAGCAAATTAGCTGTGAAGAACAAAGACACAGTTAAGCTGCCTGATCACAGCAGAATGGAAAAACACAGAAATGGAAAGGAAGGACTGAAAGAAATAAGTAATGTCTGAACTGAAATGTAGCAGAACTTGCTCCTGGTCCACTATGGCGGGATTGATCAGCATGTTAGTGATGCTAATGACAGCAGCAGCAGTTGTGGTAGTGGTGCAGGTATTAATAGATCATGTAATGCTGGTAGTAGTGACAGCTGCATCAGTAGTAGCTATAGGTGGAGCAGCAGGAGGATGCAGTAATCTGATAACCAGTATTGGAATTGGAAAAGATCCAGACAAAGTACCAGCTACACATTGTAAGGAGGATATTAAAGTTACTATAAACAAGCGTCTGTCAGTCACGTCTGCAGTGTTGAATAGCACCATAAGGGTTGATTGTAGCTACTGTTCATAAGGAAAGTATGCGGAATGAAAACAGCTGAACTCATTTGTTCAGATACTTAAAATATTGTAGTTCAAACCATGAACAGGTCTCTACTCTGTCAATGTGCTGAAATACGACATCCATTCACACATACAGACATATAGTATTAGTTTGCAGTTTAACCTATGTCGCATTGTCTTTGGACTGTGGGAGAAACCAGAGCAGACATGGGGAACACGTGCAGACATCTCAGACTAAATCTGTGACAGTCACAGCTCATTCAATAATGTTGTCTCTGTATCACCTGATATGGTAGGTCTTATCTCCTCATTTTCGTAGCTGATAATATATTGACTGACTGTTTTCCTTGTCTCCTCCACTGTTAGAAGCCTAGTTAACACTGATTTGTCTGTACTCTGCTTTCCCAGTATTGAAAGACAAATGGTCACAGTAGCCAAACCTCACGGCTCCTGTGGGAGCTGTCCCTGACTGGCTGCCTGGCAGATGTTGATAGAGTGTTAAAATTATACAGTTATTGATCTGTAAATTCAATTATGAACTGGTTAAAAATAGCCATAACATGTTGGATTTCAAAATCCAAACCATGTCCACATGATAAAAGTGGTACCCCTCCTCCGGCTCTGTATTTACACTTTCACTCATGTTTTGTTGTCAGTCTCTTTTTCTGTGCCTGTTTGCAAACCATCTTTGAGGAGCATTACCACCACCAACTGTTGCTCTCACATCACGTGAAAATGTGGCTGTCCTGCTACCTGTATTACGTTACCTTGTGAGGCAGCTTAATTCATGAGATCATTAGCTCATGTGACAATTGTGATGTCACATATGGATCCAGCCCTGATTCGCTACATAGCCTGCCCTGAATATATAGCAAAGGCACCAAGGGATAGCTCCCTTGGTGGACACAGTATTCCCTAAATCTCTACTGGTGGACACGTTTCCACGGTTGCCCGGTATTCTGTATACCATCTGTATATGCCCCAAACCTATGCTGAACATACATTGTATGGAAGGGGCTGTAGAAAAGTTGTCATTCAACCCACTTTGCATCCATCTCCACTGGAATTTCCCCTCGCGGGACAAATAAAGGAATATTGAATTGAATCAATCAGTTAACACTCTCTGATTGGCTGAGCACCATTGCTCTACAGATACACTTTGACCAACCAGTGGGCTTCCCATAGGCATCTCCTCATCTCACAAACAGGGACAGAATCCTACCTACTAACTTACTAGGGATGTTCCCAATGGCTAATGTCCTTGATGACTAGTTGACGAGTCTAAAAGGAAGAAAACACTCAGAAACAAACAGGTGAATTTGAGCATAGTTTAATTTATAAGGCTAAACATAGTCTGAAAAAATATTCCGTATATTATAAGAGCCGTATGAGATCAAGAACCGTTAATCATTCTTCAATAACAAAATCGTATTTTAAATGCTGTTGAAATGTGTGGCACTTTACGCTATGTATTGTGAATATTGCACATTATCCTGTAATTTAAATGTCTACATTAATGAAATAACACAGTGGACTCTGTTTAGTGATCATGAAGTACTGGATCCAATTGATCACTATTATTATAACCAATTTTATTTCTTCATATTCTGTACATAGTCTATCGTTCTGCTTCCCCAGTCCAGCAGGTGGTGGTGAAACTTAATGAAACAATATGGCTGCACTTGATCTGAATGGCTTCCCTGCTCTGAATAATAGAACACACTACACATAAAAAATGCTCCTTTAAATATTGAAAAAGTGAAATTAATACAAGCAATTTGTACTTTGCATTCATAGCAATTTCTGCCTCGATGACTTTGTATTTCCCGTGATGATTTCAGTGGTCACGAGCCTCAGGTAGCCAACCAGAAGCAAACAGTTTACCACAGGGCGAAGTACAATATCATGGAATTTCATGAAAAAATTGAATTTCCTTAGTTTAATTTTTGAAAAAGTACTTTACTTTTAGACTAGTATGGTAGAATTTAAAGTTTTTTAATAACACCAATATGGTAGAGTTCAGTACTGTATATACATAAATGTACCCGTCATCATAAGCATCAGTTTTCATACCATGATATACTGTCAAACAGTATGCTGCTGCAATTCCCAGTCTTGACTTATGTGTGTATTTGTGTGAAGGCAGTGTTTTATTCTGTATGTATGTGTGCATGTACCATACAGTGTTTATCAATGTTTGAACGTGTGCACATGTGAGGCACCTTCCTCCTGTCCCTTCCTCTGTGTGTTCGTATAATGACAGGTGGTGTCAGGTGAGGTGAGGTAAGGTTGCAATGTCACTTATCTCTCCTGTAGCATAGTCTTAGCTCTGTTTGCTAATGGAAACTACCCATTTCATTAGACACGCACACACACACACAGGTGATGTGACCTTCCCTTTCAGACTAAAGTCATCTGTTTAAGTATGTCAGTGAAGCTGTGTGTGTGTGTGTGTGTGTGTGTGTGTGTGTGTGTGTGTGTGTGTGTGTGTACTACAGCTGTTCTCTGTTCTAATGTGTGTCTTTTGAGAGAGACAAAGAGAGAGATCGTTTGCAGTCACGTGATGTTAAATTCAGACGGAGGGCTGGAAGTGAAAACTGCAATGGACGAGATGAAGGAAAATTCTTACTGGGCTAGTTAAGATGAAATTACGAGAAAGGTATAAACAGAAAATCAGAACATGTGTTGGATGAGACCCTTACGTTATGAAGAGGAGCAAAGCTGAACTGAAAGTTTTGCTGCTATTGAGGCAGTAGATATAACAACTGCCTACTTATTCAGATACCGTTCTGCTCTAGAAAACAAATGAAAGTATCCAAAATTATGGAGGCAAACAACTTTGTTGTTGGGTCCACGACCAGTATACCAAAGTGACTCTGGGATGACTGTTGTTTTGTTTTTTCAAAGCTGCGTAGTTTTTATTTTCCTGTGGATTAATGGAGCAGCAAATGTTCAGTGCCGCAGTGCTAAATGTTGATGTTTAGTTTACAGTTGTTTGCTAGGCTAACCACTGTCGTAAAGGTCTGCTGAAACGCCACTAAAGACATGTATCACCTCTAAACAAGACAGGGCGCGTTATTTGATTTCACCTGTCTTATGTGAAACTGTTGCCTGTAGCTATAACTGTAAATCTATCTAATAGCTAATATTACACCATGTCCACCATTATCCGACAGACAGTTAACAAGCCATTTTTTCCCGACTTTTTCCTGTCTATTTCTTGCATTTTTCACCCATATGAGGAACAACTTTTGGTACTCAATTAAAGCCCCTTGTGGTTTCTTGGTTTGATCGATCTGCACAACCGCAAAGGACGCAAAACATCAGTGTTTTGAGTGTGTGTTACAGTGCTTCCTATGCAGAAAATCACTTCTGCAGTTTGTGCCACAACAAAAGAGTGACGTGACGTCATGTGTAAACAACCTATTGGCAGTCAATGAGAAGTGTTGTGTAAATTGGAGTCCAAGAAAAGTAGTATGTGGCATGGTGATGTATGTGGGATGTGTGTGTGTGTCTGTGAGACAGATGATCCTTGTTGTGTAAAGAGCTTCTGCTTTAATGGCAGCAGTCACATGAGACAGGACCTGCCCCAGGCTGTATGTCTGGGTTGGGTCTGTTGTTATTGTTGTAAAGTTCCCAGTGACTCTTATAACTCACAAAGACAGCCCCCCAAGCCCTAACCACCCCACCCCCACCCCCCTCCACAGACACACTAGGTTTTAATTTAGCCCTCTTGTGTTTACCCTGCTCTGTGTTTCTATGGTTTGTGTTGCTTTTCCATTGGTTTCCCATAGATACAACTGAACTATACTGTCTGCCTTTTCTCTGTTGTTTCCCCAATCAAAAACATATGTAATCTGGTGACATTTTTTCTGCAGGAACTTATAGTTGCCTATTTCAGTGGTTGTATCCATGTGCTTAAATGTAGCATGCTTTGTGTGTCATGTTACTGGTGACATGGTAACATATACAGTACAGTATTATGTGTTCAGTGTGTAGCCTAGTACTACACATCTGTCTCCTCTTAACGTGACATCTATCAGTGATGAGCACAATGTAACACAGACCAAAGAGGAACTACCGACCTCTGACACTAAACCAGAGATTGTGTGAATTACCTATTGATGATTAGTATTGATCATTATAAATCTTTGCCAGCCAAAAACTGCTTGTAAGATTGTAGCTGCTCACAGGTTAACAAAAACACTCTAAGTTAATGTGTATTTGTGGATGCTTTCTGCTGAGTCCAGAGAAAACTGACCTTTAACTGACATTCATATATATATATGGGTATATGTATGTATGTATGTATGTATGTATATGTATATGTATATGTATATGTATATGTATATGTATATATGTGTGTGTGTGTGTGTGTGTGTGTGTGTGTGCAGCAACACATCAGTCAAGCATGCCAACCTATGCTTTGTTTACTACATGCACAGTATATGATCATACCCCCACACACGTTGAAACACCTGGACAACACACACACACGCACACACACACACTGGTCATCTGACTATCACTGCCCTGCCTTCCTCTTCCTTGTTGTTATTCATCAGAGAGGAAGTCCTCACTCCTCCCCATTCACTTTGCTGTGCATGTGTGTGTGTGCCTGTGTGAGTGTGTGCACACGTGTGTGGAGGAAATAAGTCTTGTGGGTTTCCTGTCTGCCAAGGGACTGATAAGGTGTTATGGGAGGCAAGATTTGCTGTTGCTTTTTAAATTTTTTTTTTTATTTTTTATTTTTTTTACTGTCTTCACTCGTCATTTTTTTCTTTCAGTTCTGTGTCATATAGCAGTGATGGAAATGCTTCAACTTTAAGTGTTGAGATATTTCTTTGTGAAATTGATGTTGTCTATTGTGTTCTTGTTGGCCCAAAGGAGACCTTAAAAAGTTGCTGTCTCAGTCTACTTGCCTAACTCCTTATGTTCTCTATAGGTTATTTTACATGGAGATGTACTTTGTAGCTGATTGAGTGAGATGCAAAACAGTGAAGTTGTGGACAGCTGAATAATGAGCTGAAACTAACTTATATGCTTTGTAAAGTGCAGGGGAGCTGCAGATTTGCATCATCACTATGAGTGACCCCTTTCACTTTGTCAGTTGATACAAAATTATTTTGATTACAGCTGCTTTCAGGAATCCTAGATTTTAGCATATTTGGAGCTGGTTCCAGTCCCAAACTACTGTAAGTCTCAGTACCCGATGCAATGCTTAAATTGAGATCATTTTTGGCTAATGTGACCCCAGGCTATTAACCAGGGCTATTATTACTTCTTCTGCCACTTCAGACTGATGACAGGAAGGGGCATGTTTGGTGAATTGCATCATCATCTTTGTGATTGTGATCTCTTTAAAAGACGAATCTTCCAAACTTCTAAAATTGGTGGACAGATTACTCCTGTATGTATTATTTCAGTCAGTGGAACTTAAAATACGCTTTTGATAACCGTCTGCCTAGTCTGCGGTCTCCACAGTTTTCAGCCGCAGGTTCAGTGTTGATGTGGACAGAGTGTGTGTTTCTCTTTATCTGTAACAGTGCTGCTTAAGTAACTGAATCACTTCTGCAAATGATTGAACCAGGCTGTATCACACGGGGGGGTTACCACAGTGCTGCACATGCGGATTGGCCAAACCCCCAGTGAGCGAACATAGCACAAACACTGCAGAGTTAGCCATAGATGGTTCCTGCTAAATTTGGTTTATCAGCCACTTTCTCTCTCTCTTACACACACGCACGCACGCACGCACGCACGCGCGTGCATGCATACACAGAGTGACTGAGCCTCTCGCCCATTCTCTCTGTCTCCTCTCTCACCACTTTGTTCTCCTCGCCAATTTGTGTGTGATGTGGCCTGTGATGACACATCTTCTTCGTACACACACACACACACACACACACACACACACACACACACACAAACAAATACACACTCCTACACACTCACTTATACACACCATTTCACCTTTTATGTGAAGACAGCTGCCCAAATCCAGGATGTGATATAATAATTTGATGTAACATAGAGCTTTAGTGTATGTGCAATGGTAGTAAATAATACAACTTCTAAAAAAATATAATATTAGTTATTATGTTCAGCAGGCTGCTTTTAGTGAAGTGCTGAATGCAGGTCAGTCAAGTTACCTGTACAGTTTACGGTGGTATAAGGAAAATGAATGTGATTCTAATACACATTTCCAGACAGGATCCTTCTCTCTGTAATTTCCTCCTATTGGCAAAATCCATGTAAGTCCAAAAAATATCATCCTTATACCTGTATTAAACTGGAGCTTGATTGTTAATTAACTGTCAAGTTTTAGGTTTTCATTGGGTATCATTTTCTTGAATTGTTGACTCACTGGCTCGCTTCTTCAACATATAACAGTTACTTTACAGTATAATGTTTCAATACAAAAGTTTTCTTTTATGTTATAGTGATATCGCTGTTTTTCCTGAGCTCAGTCATTGTGTGATTTGATGTTATGTGTTTACATGAGTCGGCATATTAGTTTTTCTGTGACTTGCATCCTTTGTTGATGACTGTGACAAGTTGTTGAGTTGATGTATTTGACAGAAGAGAAACATGACATCAACTGCAGACACAGTGTCACAGTATTATGGACAAGACTTGATACTGTTGTTTCTCAGTCAGCTGATTTGCAGTGTATTTCAGTTATTTCAAGTTTACTGTTTGTCTAATTTTGTGATTTGATGTTATGCTGCATGATTTGCTGTTACATTGTAGTCGTGAAGTGTACATTACACTTAATTGTTATTCTTTACTAAAAGTAGGATGTTTAGCATGACTTCCTCTTTCTGTCAGCTGCTGTGTGTTTGCATGTATCTGGGGATGAAAAGAGACTAGTAGTCTTGCCCGGAGAAGTTTCTCACCAATGTTGAATGTAATGTAATTTAACATGTAAAGAAATGTTTGCAATCATTTTTGTGACTGCTTGTCTGATGTCAGACTCAAGTGTTAATAGTTGAAACTAATCTTGATCACAGTTAGCAATTTATAGACTTTATTTTAACATTAAAATATGACAATAACACCTAAGTTGTTCACATTAAAAAAGAAGCAATCTTTCTTTTTTCAATCATTTTGTGGAAAAGTCAAACATTCAGGTTACAGTTTCAATGAACTCGGTTCTGTTTTTCAGTGCACCCACTCTTGATTGTTGATTGCACCCTTGGTTTTGGTCATGATGCCCCAATAAATCTATTTATTTAAGGCCAAAGTGACCTTGCCTTACAAATGACTCCAGGCCTCCAAGCATTAGGTATTTACCAGGGTGAGCCATCATTTTTAATGTTAGCCAGTGTCAGCCATTCATCCTTTTAGGCTACCCCAAGCACCCATTTTGTAACCGCATGAACAGACGCACATCAGAATCCAGATGGCGACTGTCTTGAATGCAGTCTCTGACATGGCCGCACACCTACAGCTATGACTTTGACGAGTTCGCCTCCAACTCCCATACCCCAAGTCTATATGTTTCTGCCATTAGTTTTGATATAGAACCTACGCTAGCAAACGTTAGGGCTTTGCTACATCAGTACATTTGCCATTTTATGCCTTTGTTAAAGCTAGTCTGTCATTCTGTCATTCTGAACTGTCATTCAAGCTGTGTGCGCATAGTTACTCAGAAGAGCTTTAACTGCTCTCCTTTCTGGTACCAACATACATATTAACAAACTTACTCTACGTCGTTCAACAATGGGCTGTTCCCAGGTTATTGAATAGTCATGTTGTATTGGATGCCTGTGCTGTTGGAGAAAAGTCACCTGCAGCGTCCTTCTTATCAAAGCGAGTGGTTTGGTTGGCTACATGTAAACATCAAGATAACAGCAGATACATTCAGCAATAGTAGGCTAGGCAGTGAGCCAGTGTGCTATCAAGTGATCTCATCAGTACCTTCATTAGGAAAAGGAGTGAATTGTATTAAACAGAAAAGGGAAAATTATAGATAATTAACATGCGACAAAAGTGCATTCCCCAAAAATGAGAATGTTGTAACTTTTCTAAGTTTTATTATTCCAAAAAGAAACTTTACTTAAGACTTAAAACTTGATTTGGACTTGCTTACACTACTTGCAAAAAAACAGCTGTATGTTCAATAGGAACCTCGCTCCTTTGTCTCCCCAGTGTGACTCCGTTACTGAGGCGGAATGCCAGCATTACATAACAGCAGAGGAAATTATGAGCGCTGTTCCATGACTTTTTGGCACACATGTATATAACATGAGCATGTTTAACAAAACATACAGTCGACCATAACTGCTCTTGTTTGGACATTGAGTCTAATTAAGGCTTTTGATTGAGGTATTTGTTTGTTTGTTGGGATGCAGGGTTTCATCTTGTCATTAAAAAAAGAAAAAAAAATTCATGCCTTGGCAGTATTATCTTCTTTCTCCCTGTTTGGCCAAAAACCCTGTTTTTTAATCAGTCATTGGCAGCCTGTACCTGGTGTTGGTGTTATGATTCATCAGCATAGCTCTGCTCTGGCCTCGCTCAGCTTTGACAAGGGATCAGATCTCATCTGACACCACAGAGAACTTCAGCAGAGAGGAAGACTGACACAGACAGAGAGACAGACAGAGAGAGAGACTATAGTTGCATCTCTGATCCAGATATTACATCATCTCTGTCTCCCAGCGGGCACAGTGTACTGTGTGAAGTCATTAAAGACACTCACTGCAGACTCCCATCAAAGACACAAAGTGGATTCAGTGACCAGACGACACCCAAGGGCAGAAAGAGAGAGTGTGTGAAAGTGAACAAAGGGAATGAGAGAGTGTGTTGGCCATGCTGCATCATACCGTCGTAGGGACTGAATGAAGAGATGCAGAGTATAAATAAACATACCCAGGTCTTAATACAGATGTTCATCAGCCTTTCTTTCATGTGACATTTTTGCTGTCAGTTGCTGTAAATAGTCCAAAGTTGCCAAATACATGGTTTGTCTCCTGCATTATTGGAACTGGCTTGGCCAAAGTGTGTGGGTGAGGGAGCACATTTTGGCAGGTTCACAAGACCAGAAAGATACTTCTGTATTAAAACGAACTTCTGCATTTCTTTATACTCCTCAGAGTGAAAAGACTTGTCCAGACCAGTCGCATATGCCAGTATATAACCATCAATCTGTAACATCATGGTAACCATCACAGGTGACTGATTAACCTCTCAATCAAGAGCTGACATGCTTCATTCATGGATTCGTGGATTTGTCAGTCCACAAAAATTGATTCATTGCTTTTTGTTGTTATTTTCAGATTCTCAGTTGTAGAGATTCATTGCTTAACTTTGCGTGGTGTAATTGTAATTGTGATGTCTTTGGGCTTTCAGTTGTTTTGCAAATTGAATATGTCACCTTGGGATTCAGGAAATTGTGACAGGCATTTTTCACCATTTTCTGGTGGCAATTAATGAAAGAGACTGTTTCATTATTAAAGTTAACCATTGAGACCCTGACGAAAAAACATTTTGGCTTTTGCTTTGGGCTAGTATTTAGGACTTTAGAGTAACCAACAGTGTTGTCTGTAAGAGGAACTGTATCTTACCTCAACCACAATGGTGACCACTTTGTACTGTACTGTGAAGGGTGTTTGGTTGTGTGCAACTTAACAGCATTTGTCCTACACTGAATTTCTGCAATGGTGGAGAAAATGATCAATACAATATTAGAGAAAATATTCCATAAACTATGATTGAAGATTTAATCCACATAGCCTACCTCTACGTACATGTATTGCCCATTGGAAACTGAATAGAATGGGGAGATCATCCCTGCTGTAAATGGAAACGGACTGCTGAACCAACTGATAGGCCACATGATCATGTGTCTGTCTGCCACCTCTGTAGTGAAGGCAAGTGGTGCAGAGCCAGCATTCAAACTAATGGGACACGCTGCTGGCTGACACACACACACACACACACACACACACACACACACACACACACACACACACACACACACACACAAACTTTCATGCTGTGTTCTGGCTGAGTGCCCGTGTGTTGCTACACAACAACATTATCTGGCAGAGCTCTACTCTGTCCTAATTTCAGATGGAGACAGACAGACAGACGGAGAGACAGGGAGGGGAGAGAGAGAGAAGCTGTAATTTCATAGATCTTGTTTATGTTGATAACTGAAGGTTATATCTTATGTGTGTGTGTGTGTGTGTGTGTGCGCGCATGCTAGCATGCGTGCGTGTGCATGTTTGAGCGTGTGTGTATTGTATTTTTTAGAATAAATTCCTGAGGACCTTTATCTGTAGCTGCTGCCAGCATGGAGGATTTGATGCAAGTATTCCTGAAGAAATCCTATAAATATCTTCTCAAAACAAACCTCCCAGTCCTTACGGTTTGTGATTCATAAGCTTGTGTCATTGTCTCTGTTGAGTACTTTCTACTCTTTTTCCCCACAGAGTATCATAGTAAAATTACCACTGAGATAAAGTGATGAAGTGATTCATGTCAGTCAGGTGACTTTCCAGCAGCAACATAGTTATTCACTTCTGATAAATGTGTTGCACAGATTGATTGATCAGATTGCTGGCATTATTCAGTGTTGCACTTACATTGAAGATGTTAAGGGTAGACAGAAGAGTTTTCGGTTTCGGTTCATTTTACTTTAAGTAGCCCGACAGCTATCAACCACCAACTAACCTCTTCATTTGGAGCTGAGGATCACGCTGGATTGCATCTCCTGGTTAGTTGTGTCCTGGAAGATTTCAATGTCCTGGGCAAATGGGAGAAATTCCAGTCAAATATCTCTTTTTATGGACCTTAATTTCCCATGTTTTTGTGTCAAAGTGACTAATCGAGACAACAATTTTTGAAATTGGTCCTTCATTTAGCGAGAGTGCGACAACCCTCACCCACAGAACAAACTGCAGTGTAATCCCTCTGGACGTTTGCACACCATCATTGTTCGTCCACTAAAGCGGTTTGTTTTTGTGTCTGACAGGCTCAGATTGTTATTCTAAGTGTCTTTACAACATTATGGAAATGATCCTTACAGACCATATCTTTGCTTTCAGCAGTGTTTTTGTTCAAAAAGGCATTTTGTTCAAAGACGTGATGATGCTTCCACCACATCATTGACAGCCAATAGTTAGTAACTGTGCAAAAAAAAAACCTTTTGTAGTCAGAATGAATGAAACTGCATGATTAGAACAGTCCTGGACAGTCTTTTGTCATGAATGTCATGTTCAAGGATGATAAAAGAGTGAGCACAAGTAAATCCAAATCTGACAGACTTGTTTTGGAAACTTCAGACTTCTGCAACAATCTGATAAACATGCAAATTGTTTTGAGGGTGACACTGTATTCTGTGGTGGTGTTTAGGTTGATCTCTGTCTGTGAAATGCTTTTTAGAAGGCTGCAGGCTCAGAGACTAATATAGCAGTCTATGTTGGTGTGCATGAGGTGTTGTCATCCTTCTCTCACATCGCATGTGCTGCTGTTGAAAGTGACAGAGCAGCGGGAAGGGTGGGTATATGGTGAAAGACTGAGAAATGGAAACTGTATAGAGCAATGTCATATTTAGATAGATACATATCAGCATGAAAATGGTCATTGTTTCCCATCTCTGATGTGATGGATTTGCTTTTTGAGTTTGAAAATGGCGATTGCCTAAAAGCTGATTCAGAGTGTTTTCCACCAAAAGACAACAGTTCTCTGGGACACACCTAACACACGTTTAGTTGTAAATGAAATGAAAAGGTCTAATCTGATGATGATCTTCGTGAACCAAGGCAGAGGGTGTGTAGTGCAGTCAAGGGTGCTGTGGCTGGTGCTTTAGGTATTTCTTGGATAGAGGTGTGCTGTGCACTTGTTCTTGGTTCTATTTAGTTACACCACTGACAGTGTTTGGATATTTAATGGAAGTCATCTGCCTCTGTTAGAATTCCAATGGGGCTTAGCTCTGACCAGCATTTAGTGGTTTACAGTACAAGTAACATGCGTGCGTGCGTGCGTACGTACCTGTTTTACAGAAAAGTGCAACACCGCCCTCATACTCATCATACTTACTCTACTTCCAAAATGATATATTGGTAATGTAGTTGAAATGAATTGCATTG